>NC_143043.1:12100864-12400864 GCF_057628025.1 Oncorhynchus mykiss | reverse complement strand
ATGGTCTCGATCACACACATTCTCGCACACAACTAGCCATTAACCACACACACAATGTTCCCACGCTAAGACATCCCACCCATACGCACGTGCACCCAAACAAACACATACTCACGAAACAAAATGCACATGTTTTAATCTCATTTAGCTCCAAGTGTTGAATATTTTTGGTCGGTCTAGAAAGGACAGCCGTCTATGGTAACATAACGAACACCCACTTAAGAGATATGAAAGAGAAACAAAAGAAAATGTTTCTCCCACTATTAAATCAGTTATTTCTAGGTAATGTAATTGAGCAGTGCCATTTTCCATGGATGTCCACTTGAAGTGATGACCAGTTTTCTGAATGAATGAGTTTCCCCTAGCGTTTATTTGCTGATGTTAAGAAGAATGATTAAGATAATGTGCTTCAGCTTATCTCTGTGAAGTTGTTTTCCAGAATATTGTAGTAGGGATTCTGACTTAAAACATCGTTTTTTGTTTATAATATTATTCTGTTCCAGTTCTATACAGTAGCAATTCCCCTGTAATATTCCATCCTATAGGGAAGTGTGTGTATAATTAAGCAATAAGGCACCCTGGGGGTTTATGGTATATGGCCAATATACCACGGCTAAGGGTAGTTCTTAAGCACGACGCAACACGGAGTGCCTGGATACAGCGCTTAGCCGTGGTATATTGGCCATATACCACAAATCGCAGAGGTGCCTTATTGCTGTTATAAACTGGTTACCAACGTAATTAGAGCAATAAAAATAAAATTTTGTCATAACCGTGGTATACGTTTTGATATACCACGGCTTTTGGCCAATCAGCGTTCAGTCCTCGAACCACCCAGTTTATAATATCTGTTTAACCCTCTGTGTTCTGTTTCGTGTGTTCGTCTGTGTGTGTGTGTGTATAGCTGGGCAGCCCGCAGCAGAAGCCAAAGCGTCTGCGTGTGTTAGCTGACGTGTCAGGGAGCATGTACCGTTTCAACGGGGTGGACGGCAGGCTGGAGAGATCCATGGAAGCTGTGTGTATGGTGATGGAAGCCCTGGAGAGCTACGAACAGAAGATCAAGGTGAGATACACACACACCCACACACATGCAGTAGTTGCCCGTCGGTACAAAACTAGGATCAGCTTTGATAACATCTTCGAGTGGCTATTTTTTTTTTTGTTGAATTTTTACCCCTTTTTCTCCCCAATTTCGTGGTATCCAATTGTTGTAGTAGCTACTATCTTGTCTCATCGCTACAACTCCCGTACGGACTCGGGAGAGACGAAGGTTGAATGTCATGCGTCCTCCGATACACAACCCAACCAGCCGCACTGCTTCTTAACACAGCGCGCATCCAACCCGGAAGCCAGCCGCACCAATGTGTCGGAGGCTACACCGTGCACCTGGCAACCTTGGTTAGCGCGCACTGCGCCCGGCCCGCCACAGGAGTCGCTGGTGCGCGATGAGACAAGGACATCCCTACCGACCAAGCCCTCCCTAACCTGGACGACGCTAGGCCAATTGTGCGTCGCCCCACGGACCTCCCGGTCACGGCCGTTTACGACAGAGCCTGGGCGCGAACCCAGGGACTCTGATGGCACAGCTGGCGCTGCAGTACAGCGCCCTTAACCACTGCGCCACCCGGGAGGCTCGAGTGGCTATTTTGATGACACATTGACAGACAGGATATGTGTTGGTTTGTCCAGATTACAATATCAGTGAAGTATAGTCACCTTTCACAGGGGAGGGAGGGAGGGAGGGATGGTCAAATAGAGGAGAGGAGAGAGGGAAAGGGGGAGGGAAATGGGTAGAGAGAGGGAGGAAGCGATAGTGTCCGTGTCAGACGTGTGTGAGGAGGGGTGGAGTGGCAGACTTCATGGCCCCACAGCGTTCTCCTCTACACCACCTGACCTACTGCTCACATATCAGTGTTACACACGCGTGCGTAACCCGCCTGCATCTGAAAACACACACACACCTGTGCTCTACACTCTGACAGGTGCCACCTGCTCATACACATCTAGGATAAGATGTGCGGATGCGCGTACACAGACACACGCACACACATACTAACACACACACACACACGCCAGCCTGTATGCAAGTTCTAAAAGAGAGGACACTCGATGACTTCAGTGTTGTATTCCAGAGCGTCATAAGGTCATGTTTAGAAGAAGCTAATGCCATGTTTAGTCAACACACATACATACATACACACACACACACACACACACACACACACACATACATACATACATAAACACACACATACACACACAGGGCCATGCACAGACCTTTCAGGGGGCAGGTGCTCAGAAGGGCACCCACTTGACTGCCTCTGTAGAGAAAATTGTAACATTTTTGACCATAGGCCTATTTATTTCTGCAACAACACACTCATCACAAATGTGAAGCAAGCTAGTTACAGTGCCTCCTAAAGACACGATTGACATCAGGAAAAGAGGGTAGGCTGTCAGCTGATTTTTAGTAGCCTAGGGTCTGGGAAAAATGTGGCCTTTGATAAAGGCATTTCATCCAATTCCACGTCATTTTACATGACTGTAGACTTTGACAGAATTTTTTTTTAATACCACACAAATATCAAAATGACAGACTACTTTGACACCGACAAACTGAGAATCTGAGATCAATAAAAATACCTTGTCTTGAACCCATCACTACCCTAGGCCTAGGTATGTGGAGACCCACATACTGTACGAGGAGGAAATGATGCTCAGCTCACTCTCCGGCGATGGTCGATGCGCTCGTGCCAAAGCCTACATCTCGCTCTTGTTTTACTTTTATAAAACAATGTTCGCTCAATAGGCCTATTTAGAAGTTGATCAAATATTTTGGTTGCCTACAGCAACGACAGATTAGAGTATTTCAAATGACAAGTCTACTCATAGTGTAGTAGGCTATTCTGAATTGTTTCATTTCTTTCTGAACAGGCAGCAGTAGTTCTGTAACTTTGACAAATGTATTTACATTCATCAGTGGTGCTGCGGTACCTCTTTGGGGGTGGTGCTGCGGTTCTTTGGGGTGGTGCTGCGGCACCTCTTTGGGGTGGTGCTGCGGTACCTCTTTGTGGGTGGTGCTGCGGTACCTCTTTGGGGGTGGTGCTGCGGCACCTCTTTGGGGTGGTGCTGCGGTACCTCTTTGTGGGTGGTGCTGCGGTACCTCTTTGGGGGTGGTGCTGCGGCACCTCTTTGGGGGTGGTGCTGCGGTTCTTTGGGGTGGTGCTGCGGCACCTCTTTGGGGTGGTGCTGCGGTACCTCTTTGTGGGTGGTGCTGCGGTACCTCTTTGGGGGTGGTGCTGCGGCACCTCTTTGGGGTGGTGCTGCGGTACCTCTTTGTGGGTGGTGCTGCGGTACCTCTTTGGGGGTGGTGCTGCGGCACCTCTTTGGGGGTGGTGCTGCGGCACCTCTTTGGGGTGGTGCTGCGGCACCTCTTTGGGGGTGGTGCTGCGGTACCTCTTTGGGGGTGGTGCTGCGGCACCTCTTTGGGGGTGGTGCTGCGGCACCTCTTTGGGGTGGTGCTGCGGCACCTCTTTGGGGTGGTGCTGCGGTACCTCTTTGGGGGTGGTGCTGCGGCACCTCTTTGGGGGTGGTGCTGCGGCACCTCTTTGGGGTGGTGCTGCGGCACCTCTTTGGGGGTGGTGCTGCGGCACCTCTTTGGGGGTGGTGCTGCGGCACCTCTTTGGGGGTGGTGCTGCGGCACCTCTTTGGGGTGGTGCTGCGGCACCTCTTTGGGGGTGGTGCTGCGGCACCTCTTTGGGGGTGGTGCTGCGGCACCTCTTTGGGGGTGGTGCTGCGGCACCTCTTTGGGGTGGTGCTGCGGCACCTCTTTGGGGTGGTGCTGTGGCACCTCTTTGGGGGTGGTGCTGCGGCACCTCTTTGGGGTGGTGCTGCGGCACCTCTTTGGGGGTGGTGCTGTGGCACCTCTTTGGGGGTGGTGCTGCGGCACCTCTTTGGGGGTGGTGCTGCGGCACCTCTTTGGGGGTGGTGCTGCGGCACCTCTTTGGGGTGGTGCTGTGGCACCTCTTTGGGGTGGTGCTACGGCACCTCTTTGGGGTGGTGCTGCGGCACCTCTTTGGGGGTGGTGCTGCGGCACCTCTTTGGGGTGGTGCTGCGGCACCTCTTTGGGGGTGGTGCTGTGGCACCTCTTTGGGGGTGGTGCTGCGGCACCTCTTTGGGGGTGGTGCTGCGGCACCTCTTTGGGGGTGGTGCTGCGGCACCTCTTTGGGGTGGTGCTGCGGCACCTCTTTGGGGGTGGTGCTGCGGCACCTCTTTGGGGGTGGTGCTGCGGCACCTCTTTGGGGGTGGTGCTGCGGTACCTCTTTGGGGGTGGTGCTGCGGTACCTCTTTGAAAACTCTCAAGTTTTCAGTTTTCTTGTTTGTTTCACAATCAAAAAATATTTTGCATCTTCAAAGCATGTTGTGTAAATCAAATGATACAAACTCCCCATAAATCTATTTTAATTCCAGGTTGTAAGGCAAAATAGGACAAATGCCAAGGGGGTGAATACTTTCACAAGCCACTGTACCTCAGTCGGCAGCCGCACGTGCCCTTATCAGGAGTGATGCCATGTGACACTAGATATGGGGAGTTCCACTGTAGGACACTTTATCTGACCCTGGGTTATGTGACAACTAGTTTATAGAAGAGTATTGATGGCACAAGTCTGTGACCAGGCGGACATACTGGGCTCTGGCAGAGACAGGATACCCTTGACCCTTCATAATGATCCCTAACATCACTGGCTCATCAGGGCCATCCACAGCTATAGCAGTGGACCAACATAGCAGCAGGGGGAATGCTTGTCTTACGAGTCCTTTCTCAACATGAGTTAAAAAGTGAGAAAAATTAGCAAAGAATGTAATAGTAACACGCAAAGAATAACAATAACGAGACTATTATACAAGGAAAGTTGTCAGTTGTCCAACTGAATGTATTCAACTGAAATGTGTCTTCCGTATTTAACCCAACCCCTCTGAATCAGAGAGGTGCGGGGAGTACCAGAACCAAGTCAATGTGAAGGGGTACAATGTAGTTGAAGTAATTGACATAATTGAGGTAATATGTACATGTAGGTTTGGGGTAAAGTGACTAAGCAATCATGATAGAAAATGAACAGAGTACCAGCAGCGTGTGAAGGAGTGTGTGTGTGGCGTCAATGTGTGTGTGTGTGTGTGTGTGTGTGTGTGTGTGTGTGTGTGTGTGTTGGAGTGTCAGTGTAGTATGTGTGAGTGTGTGGGTAGAGTCCAGCGAGTGTGCATTGAGCTGGTGCAAGAGGGTCAATGCAAATAGTCAGGGTGGCCATTTGATTAACTGTTCAGCAGTTTTATGGCTTGGGGGTAGAAGCTGTTCAGGAGCCTTTTGGTCCGCTGTGCGGTAGCAGAGACAACAGTCTTTGACTTGGGTGGCTGGAGTCTTTGACCATTTTTAGGGCCCTACTCTGACACCGGCTGGTATAGTGGTCCTGGATGGTGCTGTACGCACTACCCTCTGTAGAGCCTTGCGGTCAGATGCCAACCAGGTGTCATACCAAGTGGAGATGCAGCCCCACTTGGTATGCTGTCAAATGCTGTCAATGGTGCAGCTGTAGAACTTGCTAATTATAAGTCGTAAGTTATTTTACCTCAGCTTGAGTGATGATGACCTCCTCTCTTCCGTTTTCCTCCCCCTTTCTCTCTTTTCTCCAGTATGACATTGTGGGTCATTCTGGTGATGGTTATGACATAGAGCTGGTCAGAACAGACAAGGTCCCCAAGAACAACAAACAGAGACTGAAGGTCCTCAAGGTATGGACCCAACTCCACTTCACTCAACCTCACATTAGCCTCCTCAACCCCACTGGCTCTACCTCATTCTGCCTCTACCCCAATCAACCTCACACTATCACACTCAACCTCACTCTACCTCACACTACACCACTCTACACCACACTACCCCACTCTGCCTCACACTACCCTACTCAACCTCACACTATCCCACTCAACCTCACACTACCCAAGCTCACTCTACCCCACATTACCCTACTCTGTCTTACACTACCCCACTCAAACTCACACTACCTAAATTAACGTCACTCTACCCTACTCAACCTCACTCTACCCCACTCAACCTCACATTACCCCACTCAACCTCACTCTACCCTACTCAACCTCACTCTACCCTACTCAACCTCACTCTACCCTACTCAACCTCACTCTACCCCACTCAACCTCACACTACCCCACTCAACCTCACTCTACCCTACTCAACCTCACTCTACCCTACTCAACCTCACTCTACCCCACTCAACCTCACACTGCCCCACTCAACCTCACTCTACCCTACTCTATATCTCACTCTACCCCACTCAACCTCACACTGCCCCACTCAACCTCACACTGCCCCACTCAACCTCACACTACCCCACTCAACCTCACACTGCCCCACTCAACCTCACTCTAACCCACTCAACCTCACTCTACCCTACTCTATATCTCACTCTACCCCACTCAACCTCACACTGCCCCACTCAACCTCACTCTACCCAATTCAACCTTACACTACCCCACTCAACCTCACACTACCCCACTCAACCTCACTCTACCCTACTCTATATCTCACTCTACCCCACTCAACCTCACACTGCCCCACTCAACCTCACTCTACCCAATTCAACCTTACACTACCCCACTCAACCTCACACTACCCCACTCAAACTCACACTGCCCCACTCAACCTCACATTATCCCACTCAACCTCACTCTACCCTACTCAACTTCACTCTACCCCACTCAACCTCACATTACCCCACTCAACCTCACTCTACCCTACTCTATGTCTCACTCTACCCCACTCAATCTCATTCTATCTATTTTACCCATTCTACCCTACCCTCTTCTCGTCCTCTCTTCCCCTGTGTGTGTCCTCACCTTTCTCTCTCTGCCCCCTCCAGAACATGCATGCCCACTCTCAGTTTTGTATGAGTGGAGACTACACCCTGGAGAGCACTGAGGCTGGCATCAGGGAGCTGGCACGCGAGGATGCTGACGAGCGCTTCGTGGTGGTGCTGAGCGACGCCAACCTGGAGCGCTACGGCATCACGCCCGAACGCTTTGCCCGTGCCCTGACCTCCGACCCCCAGGTCAACGCCTTTGCCATCTTCATCGGCTCGCTGGGCGACCAGGCCGACAGGTGAGAAGATAGAGGTGGAGGGTAGTGTGCATGTCAAGACGTGATCATTGTTTATCGTAACAGGTGGCTCAAGTAAGTAGGTTCCTACATCAAGCACTTCCTGGAGGAGAGAACAGTATAGTTTGACCAGTACTTTATCCTACCCATACAGTGTGCTGCCTGCTGCTCAGTAGTCCTTTGTAGTGTTTGTTCTCAATGAAATCCCAGTTTAAAGAGATTCTAAATGCAGGACCAAGAAGGATGTGCTCTCTTAAACCTAATTATCCTTCTCTCTCTGTCCCAGACACATACACACGCCCAGTGTTGTCTGGCCTGTGTTATGGCTTGTATGGTTGGCGTTGCGTGTCCTTTGAAGTCTGAATGGTGTAGGCCATATTGTTTGTCGTTCTGTCCCGGCCTCTGGCTGGAGAATGTCAATGAGTGGCTTTAACCTCCGTCTCAGTCTCTCTGTGGTCTCTATAGCTTAGGACCCAGAGCAAGGGGGAGAGAAGACAGAGAGTTATATGTGGCAGTATATTCCTCCCTGTTTCTGTGGCTGTGGTGTCTCTAAGCTGGTCACTGCCATGGCCTAAAAAGCAGTGATCATCATGACACAATGACCGGAATAAAATGGAAAAGAAAGAGAGAAGGGGGGGATTTAGGGACACAGCTAACTATGGGAAGAGAGCGAGAGAGAGAGAGAGCGAAAGAAAGGGGTAAAGTCAGTGAAAGTATCTTACTGACTTTGCCCACCACATCTCCCTCTTCCCAGTTCTGCCTGTCAATGACAGCTATTGTCTCGCGTTCATTCATTGGCTCATGGGAACATCTGGAACATTTGTCCTCGGAAAGCGGGGTCTCTTTCTCAATGGAGTGTCCACATTCAGCTACTGAACACACTGTGGGTTGAATCTTGCCATCTATTTCTGTTCAGACATTTGACAGTAGAAGGTCACTATCGCTCTCTTTCTCTTTCGCTCTTCTCTCTCTCTGGCTTTTTGTCATTTTTCTCCTCTCTCTCTCTCTCTCTCTCTCTCTCTCTCTCTCTCTCTCTGTCTCTCTCTCTCTGTCTCTCTCTCCAGGCTCCAGAGAACGTTGCCGGCTGGGCGGTCCTTCGTTGCCATGGACACCAAGCACATCCCTCAGATCCTGCAACAGATCTTCACCTCCACCATGCTGTCCAGTGCCTGAGAGTGAGACATACACACACAGGCTTTAGCGCCAACTCAGTGACACCACATCATTTCTGGCTTATCAGGACAGTGTGTGAAGTATAATGACAATGGCCTTCAGATGACTGTGTTGTGTGAATGGGCTGTCAGTACTATCCATTAGAATGTCCTACTGACATAAATTTGTATGTTGTTTTTTTATGTACGATTTTATGAATGTCTGATATGTAGGGCGGCACGTAGCCTAGCGGTTAAGAGCGTTGGGCCAGTAACCGAAAGGTCGTCGAACCAACGAAAAATATGCCCATGTGCCCTTGAGCAAGGCACTTAACCCTAATTACTTGTGTAAATTGCTCTGGATGAGAGCGTCTGTTAAATGACTAAAATGTTGAGTTGTGTTTTGCCACAGCTCATAACCCTGCGTTATAACTTTACATTGAAGTGACATTGCTGCTTATTAACATTTCTTAGGCCCCTAGACTAAGGTCAAGACAGTTAGGTCCAGGATGTTGTTTTAGGGTGTGTTGGGCAGATGCTGGTGCCCTGGTACACACAAACACACACACGGTTGTGTTTGTCCAATGTCGGTCGGAAGTGAACTTGAGAAAGCATCTTTGTTTTTGGACTTCCTTTGTCTTGTGCCCTTTGACCTGACACACACACACACACACACACACACACAGAGACACACACGGGGTGTCCAGCACTAACTTGGCTCCTGTAGAATGCCGGGACTGTGAGGGGGGGATTTCCCGTCTGACTGCACACGCTCAGTTAAATGTTGAGCAACACCTTCATCACTGTGTGTGTGTGTGTGGTGGGGGGGGGGGGGTTCCCGTGCTCTATCTAGATCAACAAGCACTGCTCATTCCCTTCCTGACCACCAGACCTTGTGACGCTCACTGCTCTTCTCAGCCCCCCCAGGAATCTGAGCATTCATTACAGGACCCCCACCCTCACAAACACTGGCACACACACACACACACACAGTGATGTGTGTTGCTGGGGAAAGTGTGTGATTAATAGAAGCTCTTGGAGGATGCAGAGAGATTCTATAGAGGGGATGGAGGAACAGGAGGGAGGGAAGGGGGAAAACAACTACTGAGAAAGAGAGAGGTATCATCTGTCATTTCTCCGAAGCTTGCCTCGCCAGTGTTGGGCAGCACAGTGCACACGTGCAAACTCCTTATCTCTTCACTCAGTAGCTTGACCTCTTTCTCTTTCCCTGGCGTGATGGAGGAATATAGTGCCCTGTTTCCACTCTGACTCTGTTGCTCTCTCTCTCGTAGGGTTGGTTGTTGGTGCGTGTGTTCTGCTATCTGTGTGTTGGACGTGTCTAACTAGATTGACTACAGACCTGAAGTGGCATGATTGATCTGTGGCCTGTCTAAACACTTCTGTATATCAGATCTCTTCCATTATGATTCTAGTCATTCCTGACATCGCTGCTGTGTTTGATCCATCTGTTTCATGCTGTTTGTTGATTTGTTTGTCATTGATTATAATGGAATAAAATGGTGTAAATATGTACAAAGTTGGAATAAACTCATAAATGATCAGTCATGTCCTGTGTTTGTTTTTGGCTTTGGTGGGTAATGTGTCATGGTTGAACCCAATTGTGCTAGCGAAGACCATTAGCCCTGTTCTGAGAATCTGAGGGAGTTCCTGGAATGCCTCCACGACAGGTTGTGTGTGTGTGTGTGTGTGTGTGTGTGTGTGTGTGTGTGTGTGTGTGTGCGTGTGCTTCCTTTACAAGCTGTTTGATTGATCCACTGTTTATCACCCTCGCTGTTGGAACAATGACAAATTGACTAGGACACACACACGCTACGATAATAATTCCCCTGGGCCTGCTGTTTTTACCCCTCTCCCAGACTGTAATGGAGAGAGAAGTCGTCTAGACGTGTGGGATGTTCTGTGAGTCAATCGCTGATAGCTGTGTTAGTTTGTGTATGAGATGCCATTCAGACAACTGTTTAGGTTCTGGGCTTCCCCAGAACACACGTCACAGGGCTCCGTGTCTGAGGGTCATCTAGTCCATAGAGATACACTATGTCATTTTCTATTCAGACTCTCAGAGCCATAGACACAACAGTAATCACACTGGAATACAGCCAGTTCCAATGACAGAACAACTAGGATCACTTAACACTCGCAAGTTGTAGTGGAGTTGCTCTTCGATAGTGTGACTATTTGACCTGAATCTGTTCTAGAACTGGAGCAGTTGGTTAGTTACATAGTCTGACCTCTTGTTGTTGTGAGCTTTCTATGCTCCAGGGCTCAAATGACATTAACGAGTACAGTCCCGGAACACACACACACAATGTGACCTGTCTTCTATGGACTATACACTGCTGTGAACGTGCAGTGCCATTGAACATGAATCAGGATTGTTTGGTCGGGGGTTAATTGATTGATCACTGGTTACCATAGAATAGGAGAGCTAGATTGACAGTTAATTGTTTGTTCGCCATAGTGGAAAAATGTCTCACATATTTCCTGATGGTAATGAGGCTCCCGAGTGGCGCAGCTGTCCAAGGCACCGTGTCTCAGTGCAAGAGGCGTCACTACAGTTCCTGGTTTGAATCCAGGCTGTATCACATCCGGCCATGATTGGGGGTCCCATAGGGCGGCCAAGCGTCGTCCGGTTTTGGCCGTCATTGTAAATAAGAATTTGTTCTTAACTGACTTGCCTAGTTAAATAAAAGTTAAACACCCCCAGAAAATGTGTAAACCAGGGGAACAGGAAGCTCGTAATGGAGAGGAAGTGATGATGTCAAACAATAACACATGCCAGGGCACAAGAGGTGCAGGCACGGGATTCTGGGAAACCTTTGTAAAAACACTTCTAATGCAGATACACACACACAACACACACACGCAGAGACCCATAAAGGCTTTCCCTGCAGTTGTGAACACAGACAAGAGACAGGGCAACTTTATTACTGATCATTGCACACACACACACACGCACACACACACACACACACACACACGCACAGGCTGTGTAGACAGGAGGCAGCAGCCCCAGTGTTTTATGGCTGCTCATTAGGCAGTAATTACAGCTCTGCTATAGCTGCCCTCACTAATCACCACAGGTGTTTGCTGCTGGGACCCCACCATGCAGACTGATGGATGGAAGGGGGGGCTATACACACACAACCTGCTGACACCTGGCACTGGCTGATGATCTCACATGTAGGTGGCTTGATGTCTGAAAGACTCATTGAGATGTACAGTATACTTAATTGTGAGAATGCACACGCACTTACACACACACACCAAGCCAGGTATGACACACAACCCACCTGACACCTGCCTCTGACAGGCTCTCTTTGAGATCTTCACCTCACTGTGAAGTCACACACACAGATTGACAGAGAGAGACAGAGACCTTACAGTGCAGTCTGAGGAGAATCTAATGAACCACACTGTTGACAGACAGACTGGCCTAAAGACAGACAGACAGACTATTACTGACAGACTGCTGACAGACTGACCGCCTTAGTAAGCAGATTATCAGATCAGGTTTCAGCACATCCCTCAGATCCCCTAACCTACCAAGCATGTAGCCTACTGATGATATAACCCTATACCACCGATATAACAGGGAGCCAGATGTTACACTGGATGTATAAATCTGAATCTGGTTGGAATTTCCACTCCCCACCAAATATGGTAATGAGAGGAAGCCCAGTAGCCGGCAGTGGGAGAAGATGGAGCGAGTTGGAACTGGGCCGACATTCTGCTGATTTTCTCATCAAAGAAAAGCCCGATCTCAATACAGCTTTCTGTTCCCTAAACTAGAATCTGTTCCAAACATAGTGCACAACGTTTTGTAGACGTGACCATTTGCCAAGGTTTCTAAAAATCGCATTGTTTACAAGGAGTGCAAGGGCGAATTGAGTTATTGCACACGCACATCACAGCGAAGGCATTCACTAGGACGCGGCAATAGGATCTTGCTAGCTCGTACTTGGCTCTGCCCACTTCCTTGCTTGTTCTGCCCACTATGCTTCATTATCTCCTGTTGAAAAAGACACAGATGGACTATCTTTGGGTAGTTATAAATATCTTTGTCTATACTCTACTCAAATCTTTACCCTAACAACCATGTAGCCTACTGATGATGTAGCTCTATAATAAGCAGTCCTTCCTCCCAATAAGGAATCATGTTTTGAATAGTTTAAACGTCCTTCCCTCTCAACAGGACCTGAGTCCACCATGCAGTTATAGGTTCAGCAACGTGATTAACATACAGTATATATCACCCTATTGAAAAGTCATTGTTTGACCTGCTGTGGTTACTCAGTAACCTTGTTGGTTAGCAGACCTGGAACATACAAACCATTAGCGAGGAGTGGAGAAGGCATACACGCAGTGAAACAGGACACATATCAGCACCCCCTATTTGACCTTTGAAGTGCCTCTAGAAGTGTAGCTTATTGTTCCTGTTGCCGTACTGTCGATGACATCATCAAGAGGATGTGGTTTGCCCCTCTGTTTCTGGGGTTCCTCCACCGTGTGAATTAAATAGGGCCGTTGTCCCTGACAACATCAACACAACCTTATATCTCTGTGCAAAACTGTCCAGTTGTCATATACAGTTTCGTAATAACCCAAAGTGACAATCTTAAAGTTGCAGATGGTAATATAGAGAAGTCCCTGACAATATGACAACTGTTATTTTAACAAACAGTGTTACTATGTGTTGATAATACTTTGTCCTTGACAACATCAACATAGCTTGACATCTCTGCATGCTCGCATAGATGAATCTGTCATCACTAAGCGTGCTGTTTTTGTAACACGTAGAAACCTACTCATCACATGGAAAAAATAGTTTCTCTTGATGGAATAGATAAGTCTCTCACTCAGAAACTAAATATGAGAAGATTTCTATATTCAATGGTTTTCGGTCCTGTTGCCTTCACCAAGTACCTAAGTTAATATTTTATCATACAAATGTCATTATGTATGACAATACATCACTTTTTTGGGGACAATATCATACTTTGACCGCCTACTTTTAACCTAACACAGTGGTCTGAAACTCACATTGCCACATCAGCAAGTCACATTATTCTGGCTTGCAAAGTGTTATATAGTTCCAATTGGAATCCAGCCGGAGTTAGGATAGCTAACAATTGGAACTTTTAGTCACCAGCAACTGCAGTTAGAATGACTGACAAGGAAGGGAAGATTGATAAATGAGGCTACTTAAACCATCTAAACTGGAACAACCATGTCAATAACTGGTGAAATAAGTCCAACCACTTACAGATTTAATTACTTTAGAAAAATGTATGTTATTTATCTTTGTGTATCATAAGATCAATTAATCAAGGTGCATGCAGAAACAGATATTAAAACAAGCTATACTAATACGCAACCTGCAACAAAGCATGCTGGGTAATATGATAATGAGGCCCCTCCAATGCCTTATTTACTCTGAGAGAGTTCATGGAAATTAGCTCAACACGGTCGAGTAGCAACACCACCATGCAGTGGTGATTGCACTGTGATTCAAATAACGCTTCATTTATTACTGCAGGTTTCACTTTCAATCCCACTGGTTTTAACCCCAATAAAATCAAAACTCAGATATAAACACTCACAACACTTTTTCCTCAACACAGATTTTAACACCCGCAAATTTGCTGTGTGCTGTAGCAAACTGTCTCAAATTGCGTGAGTATTATGTGTGCCAAACAGGTGCTGTTAAATTAAAATATGATTATATTTCCAACAGCTTTATGGTGGTTATACAAGGTTATTACTATACGAAGCCTACTAATGATAAGAATGTTTGGATATCAGATCGGCGGTAACTCACCAGTGTTCACCAGCATTACGATTTTCCTGAATTGGATCCTTTGTTCGTACCCCCCCAAGGCAATTGAACTTATCCCAGAGGCTGCTCCAAGACTCTCCGGTGGAGAAGAAGTATTTTGAGTGGACTTCTATTCCGACTCAGGGGGCGTGCACACAATCCACCGCTTCCGAGTATATTACTCGCTAATCTTCAGTACCTGGACAATAAAGTAGACAAGCTCAGGGTGAAGATCTCCTTCCAGAGAGACATCGGGGACTGTAACATACTAGGTTTCATGGAAACAGGGCTCTCTCCGGATATACTGTCCCGGCCCATACAGCAGGCTGGGTTCACAGTTCATCGCACAGACAGGAATAAAGAACTCTCCCGGAAGAAGAAAGGCGGTGGTATATGTTTCATGATTAACTACTCATGGTGTGATTGTTATAAAGTACAGGAACTCGACCTAGAGTACCTCACAATCAAATGCCGACCGTATTGCATCCCAAGATAATTCTCTTCGGTTATAGTCACAGCCGTGTATATTCCCCCTCAAGCCAAAATAACAATGGCCCTCTTGATATCTTGAGGCCGCATTTATTGTAACTGGGGATTTTAACAAAGTACATTTTAGGAAAACGCTACCGAAGTTCTATTAACACATTGCCTGTAAAACTCTCAACCATTGTTACTCCCCCTTCCGGGATGGCTACAAGGCCCACCCCAGCCCTCCGTTCGGCAAATCAGATCACGACTCCATTCTGCCCCTCCCTTCCTAAAGGCAGAAACTCAACAGGAAGTATCTGTGCTAAGGTCAATTCAGCGCTAGTCTAACCAATCGGAATCCATGCTTCAAGATTGTTTTGATCACACGGACTGGAATATTTTCTTGGTATCCTCTGAGAATAACATTGACGTATACACGGACACAGTGATTGAGTTTGTCAGGAAGTGTATATTGGGAATGTTGTTCCCATTGTGAACTTCTTATGAACATTGTATTTTTTATGGACAAGTCTTATGAATGCATATATTCTTTCTACAGCTTATACACCCAATATGTTCCCCCTGTTGATGATGCTTATTACTGACTGGGAATATGGTAGACCCGGAACAAACAGTGTAGTTATTCCCTCCGTACGGCAATCAAACAGGCAAAACATCAGTACAGAGACAACGTGGAGTCACAATTCAACGGCTCAGACATGAGGCGTATGTGGCAGAGTCTACGGGAAATCACAGATTACAAAAGGAAAACCAGCCATGTCGCGGACACAGACATCTTGCTCCCGGACAAGCTAAACACAATCTTCGTCCGCTTTGAGGATAACACAGTGCCACCAACACGGCCCGTTCCCAAGGACTGTGGGCTCACGTTCTCCATGGCCGTCGTGAGTAAGCCTCACAAGGCTGCCGGCCCAGACAGCATCCCTAGCCGCGTCCTCAGAGCATGCGCAGACCAGCTGGCTGGAGTGTTTACGTACATATTCAATCTCTCCCTATCCCAGTCTGCTGTCCCCACTTGCTTCAAGATGTCCACCATTGTTCCTGTACCCAAGAAAGCGAAGGTAACTGAACTAAATGACAAGAGCCCCATAGCACTCATTTCTGACATCATGAAGTGCTTTGAGAGGCTAGTTAAGGATCATGTCACCTCCGCCTTACCTGACATCCTAGACCCACTTCAATTTACATACCGCCCCAATAGATCCACAGATGTTGCAATCACCATTGCACTGCACACTGCCCTATCCCATCTGGATAAGAGGAATATCTATGTAAGACAGGTGTTCATTGACTACAGCTCAGCCTTCAACACCATAGTACCCTTCAAGCTTATCATTAAGCTTAAGGCCCTGGGTCTGAACCCCACCCTGTGCAACTAGGTCCTTGACTTCCTGACGGGCCGCCCCCAGGTGGTGAAGGTAGGAAGCAAGAACTTCACTATGTTGATCCTCAACACAGGTGCCCCACAAGGGGGCGCGCTCAACCCCCTCCTGTACTCCCTGTTTACCAATGACTGCGTGGCCATGCACGCCTCCAACTCAATCATCAAGTTTGCAGACGACACAATAGTAGTAGGCCTGATTAGCAACAATGATGAGACAACCTACAAGGAGGAGCTGAGGAACCTGGCGGAGGGGTGCCAGGAAAATAACCTCTCCCTCAAAGGAGCTGATCGTGGACTTCAGGAGACAGTAGAGGAAGCACCCCCCTATCCACATCGACGGGACCGCAGTAGAGAAGGTGAAAAGCTTCAAGTTCCTTGGCATACACATCACTGACAATCTGAAATGGTCCACCCACACAGACAGTGTGGTGAAGAAGGCTCAAAAGCACCTCCTCAACCTCAGGAGGCTGAAGAAATTTGGCTTGGCCCCTAAGACCAAAACTTTTACAGATTCACAATTGAGAGCATCCTGTCACCGCCTGGTATGGCAACTTCACCACCCGCAACCGCAGGGCTCTCCAGAGGGTGGTGCGGTCTGCCGAACGTATCACTGGGAGCACACTGCCAGCCCTCCAGGACACCTACAGTACCCAATGTCACAGGAAGGCCAAAAAGAACAAAGGACATCAACCACCCGAGCCATGGCCTGTTCACCCCGCTATCATCCAGAAGGCGAGGTCAGAACAGGTGCCTCAAAGCTGGGACCAAGAGACTGAAAAACAGCTTCTTCTAAGGCCATCAGACTGTTAAATAGCAATCACTAGCCGGCTACCACCCGGTTACTCAACACTGCACCTTAGAGGCTCCTGCCCTATGTACATAGACATGGAATCACTGGTCACTTTAATAATGGAACACTAGTCACTTTAATCATGTTTTCATACTGCTTTACTCATTTTCATATGTACAGTACAGTTATTCAGACCCCTTCCCTTTTTCTACATTTTGTTACGTTACAGCCTTGTTCTGAAATGGATTCAATAATTTTTTCCCCTCATCAATCTACACACGATACAAAGCGAAAACAGGTTTTTATAAATTTGAGCAAATGTATAACACATAAAAATAGAAATAGCTTATTTACATAAGTATTCAGACCTTTTGCTATGAGACTCAAAATTGAGCTTATGTGCATCCTGCTTCCATTGATCATCCTTGAGATGTTTCTACAACTTGATTGGAGTCCACCTGTGATAAATTAAATTGATTGGACATGATTTGGAAAGCAATCACCTGAGGTCCCACAGTTGACTGTGTATGTCAGAGCAAAAACCAAGCCATGGGGTCGAAGGAATTGTCCGAGCCACAGATCTGGGGAAGGGTACCAAAACATTTCTGAAACATTGAAGGTCCCCAAGAACACAGTGGCCTCCATCATTCTTAAATGGTATAAGTTTGGAACCACCAAGACTCTTCCTAGAGCTGGCTGCCCGGCCAAACTGAGCATTCGGGGGGAGAATCGCCTTGGTCAAGGAAAGGACCAAGAACCTGATGGTCATTCTGACAAAGCTCCAGAGTTCCTCTGTGGAGAAGGGGGAACCTTCCAGAAGGACAACCATCTCTGCAGCACTCCACCAATCAGGCCTTTATGGTAGTGTAGCCAGACGTAAGCCACTCCTCAGTAAAAGGCACATGACAGTCCGCTTGGAGTTTGCCGAAAGACACTAAAGGACTCTCAGACTATGAGAAAAAATATTCTCTGGTCTGATGAAAGTAAGATTGAACTCTTTGGCCTGAATGCCAAGTGTCACGCTGAAGCATGGTGGTGGCAGCATCATGCTGTGGGGATGTTTTTCAGTGGCAGGGACTGGGAGACTAGTCAGGATCGAGGGAAAGATGAACGGAGCAAAGTACAGAGAGATACTTGATGAAAACCTGCTCAAGAGCCCTCAGACTGGGGCGATGGTTCACCTTCTAACAGGACAACGACCCTAAGCACACAGCCAAGACAATGCAGGAGTGCTTTCGTGGACAAGTCTCTAAATGTCCTTGAGTGGCACAGCCAGAGACCAGACTTGAACCCGATTGAACATCTCTGGAGAGATCTGAATATAGCTGTGCAGCAAAGTTCCCCATCCAACCTGACAGAGCTTGAGAGGATCTGCAGAGAAGAATGGGAGAAACTCCCCAAATACAGGTGTGCCAAGCTTGTAGCGTCATACCCAAGAAGACTCGAGGCTGTAATCGCTGCCAAAGGTGCTTCAACAAAGTACTGAGTAAAAGGTCTGAATACTTAATTTATTTGTATTTAAATTATATTTAACTTTTATTTAACTTGTCAAGTCAGTTAAGAAAAAAGTCTTATTTACAATGATGGCCTACCCCGGCCAAACCCGGACGACGCTAGGATTGACTTATGTAAATCTTATATTACATTTTTTATAAATTAGCAAACATTTCTGAAACGTATTTTTGCTTTGTCGTTATGAGGTATTGTGTGTAGACTGACGAGGGGTTAAAACGGTTTAATCCACTTTAGAACAAGGCTGTAACAAAGCAAAAAGTTGGGACAATTCAAGGGTTCTGAATACTTTCCAAATACACTGTATACTGTATTCTACTGTATTTTAGTCAATGCGACATTGCTCGTCCTAATATTTATATATTCCTCAATTCCATTCTTTTAGTTTTAGATGTGTGTGTATTGTTGTGAATGGTTTGACACTGCTGCACTGTTGGAGCTAGGAACACAGGCATTTCGCTACACCCACAATAACATCTTTTGAATATGTGTATGTGACCAATACAATTTGATTTGATAATGACATTATAATGATGATATGAATAATAATTGTACTAATAACAATAAGAAAGAGATCAATAACAAGAAGGTTATGGGAGTGAGAGCTACGTGCATATTATGGCAAACAAGTGCTGTTAGATTGCAATATCCTTTTTCTACCCATTTGGAACAGTGTAAACAACACTCAGTAAATTATAAGTCATAGCAGAGAGGCTGTTTTAACAAGAAACAATTGTAAAGCCATTGTTACAGCATAGCAAAGATTAAAACAGACGAATTTGTGGAATTGCTTTATCCAACATTTTGTGGGTGCATGAGGCTTGGTGCTCACAGAATCAGTATTATTAAACAAACAAACAAACAGGCAACAGAAGAAGGATCTGTCTTTATTCTGTAGATACAGTATATATGGATGATTTATAAAGCAATGCATATTAACTGTTAGGCTATTGATTATAGACCTAGTTGTTCCGGACGACTGTGTGATCTCGCGCTCCATAGACGATGTGAGTAAGACCTATAAACAGGTTCAAATTCACATGGCCGTGGGGCCCGATGGATTACCAGGACGTGCACTCAGAGCATGTGCTGACCAGCTGGCAAGTGTCTTCACTGACATTTTCAACCTCTCACTGACCCAGTCTGTAATACCAACACATTTCAAGCAGGCCACCACAGTCCCTGTGCCCGAGAACGCCAAGGTAACCTGTCTAAATGACTATCTCCACATAGCACTCACATCTGTAGCCATGAAATGCTTTGAAAGGCTGGTCATGACTCACATCAACACCATCATCCCAGACCCCTTGGACCCACTCAAATTTGCATACCGCCCAAAGGGCCTCCCAGGTGGCGCAGTGGTCTAGGGCACTGCGTCGCAGCGCTAGCTGTGCCACCAGAGACTGGGTTCGCGCCCAGGCTCTGTCGCAGCCGGCCGCGACTCGGGGGTCCGTGGGGCCACTCACAATTGGCATAGCGTCGTCCGGGTTAGGGAGGGTTTGGCCGGTAGGGATATCCTTGTCTCAACGCGCACCAGTGACTCCTGTGGCGGGCCGGGCGCAGTGCACGCTAACCAAGGTAGCCAGGTGCACAGTGTTTCCTCCGACACTTTGGTGCGGCTGGCTTCCTGGTTGGAGGCGCGCTGTGTTAAGAACCAGTGCGGCTTGGTTGGGTTGTGTTTCGGAGAACGCATGTCTTTCGACCTTCGTCTCTCCCGAGCCCGTACAGGAGTTGTAGTGATGAGACAAAATAGTAATTACTAACAATTGGATACCACGAAATTGGGGAGTAAAATTTAAAATATAAATATATATATTTTTTTTTAAACTGCCCCAACAGATCCACAGATTACGTAATCTCTATTGCACTCCACACTGCCCTCTCCCACCTTGACAAGAGGAACACATATGTGAGAATGCTGTTCAGTGACTACAGCTCAGCATTAAACACCATAGGGCCCTCCAAGCTCATCACTAAGCTCAGGACCCTGGGACTGAACACCTCCCTCTGCAACTGGATCCTGGACTTCCTGACGGGCCACCCCCAGGTGGTGACTGCATGGTTGCCATGACTCAAACACAATAATTAAGTTTGCTGATGACCCAACGGTGGTAGGACTGATCATCGACGACGATGAGACAGCCTATAGGGAGAAGGTCAGTGACCTGGCAGTGTGGTGCCTCTCTCCCTCAATGTCAGCAAGACAAAGGAGCTGATTGTGGACTACAGGGAATGGAGGGCCTAGCATGCCCCCATCCACATCAACAGGGCTGTAGTGGTGTCCACATCACTAAGGAATTAACATGGCCCACATACACCAACACAGTCGTGAAGATAACACAACAACGCCTCTTCCCCCTCAGGAGTCTGAAAAGATTTGGCATGGGCCCTCAGATACTCAAAAAATTCTACAGCTGCACCATTGAGAGCATCTTGACTGGCTGCATCACCGCTTGGTATGGCAACTGCAAGGTGCTGCAGAGGGTAGTGTGTACGGTCTAGTACATCACTGGGGTCGAGCTCCCTGCCATCCAGGACCTCTGTATCAGGCACTGTCACAGGAAGGCCCTAAAAAAAGACTCCAGGCACCCAAGTCATAGACTGTTGTCCTCTGTTGCTGCACTGCACGCAGTACCAATGGACCAAGTCTGGAACCAACAACTCCCTGAACAGCTTCTACCCCTAAGCCCTGAGACTGATAAACCAAATAGCACCCGGACTGTCTGTATTGACACTCTTTTGCACAAACTCCTTTGACTCATCAGATATGCTGCTGCTACTGCTTATTATCTTTCCTGTTGCCTGATCACTTAACCCCTACCTATATGTACATATCTACCTCACTTACCTGGTACCCCTGCACATCAACTCAGTGCTGCAACCCCATGTAAATAGCAAATTGTTACACATTGTATTTATCCTTGTGTTATTATGTTTCTATTATTTTCAATGTTTCTCTCTGCATTGGGAAGGGCCCGTAGGTAAGCATCACACTGTTAGTCTACACCTGTTGTTTACAAATCGTGTGACAAATAAGATTTGATTTGATTTTGAACATTGCTGTTTCTCTTGCTTGGATAGACAAGTATTTCCGTTACAAAAGAATAGAAGATTTCTATTTTAGTCCTCAACGACATCAAAACCGCATTACATGATAACCCACTTCTCATTTTACCTAGGGCTCGGCATAGCACTCTGGTCAAAGGTAGTGCACTATACAGGGAATAGGGTATCATTTAAGGGTGGATGCTTGTGTGTCTCTGTGTGCCATACTGCAGGTTTATGAATGAAACATCCTTACAGTATGTGTGATTTACGCAACCTTATCGGTGTGTATTGACTTATCATACGCTGAACTTTAGTATAAGAATTAAGCCAACAGTATAAGTGAAGTGCCTGTTGAAGTGTAGCTTATTGTTCCTGTTGTCGTACTGTCGATTACATCAACCAGAGGATGTGGTTTGCCCCCGTGTTTCTGGGGTTCCTCCACTGTGTGGATTAGATAGGATCGTTGTCCTTGACAACATCAAAACAACCTTATATCTCTGTGGACCTATAGCTCTCAGTTGTCAGTTTCGTAATAGCGCAAAGTGACAATCTTAAAGTGGCAGATGATGTAATGGTTCGACAATAGAGAAGTCCCTGACAACATGACAACTGTTATTTTAAACATCAGAACAAACAGTGTTACTATGTGTTGATAATACTTTGTCCTTGACAACATCAACATAGCTTGACATCTCTGCATGCTCGCATAGATGAATCTGTCATCACTAAGCGTGCTGTTTTTGTAACACGTAACTACTCATCACATGGAGAAAAAAAAATCCAATATTAGTTTTGCAACAGGTCTTCACAACAGATCTCTCTGAAATGTGACAATAATTATCCTAGACAACACCATAACATTGTTATTTCTCAGCATGCTTGTATAGTGGTCTTTCTATAAACACGGTACCAGTGAGAATTTGCTATGCTGGACAACTTGTTACAACTTGTACAAACTATGGCATAAGGGGACGACGA
This sequence comes from Oncorhynchus mykiss, assembly GCF_057628025.1. Classification (NCBI taxonomy): domain Eukaryota; kingdom Metazoa; phylum Chordata; class Actinopteri; order Salmoniformes; family Salmonidae; genus Oncorhynchus; species Oncorhynchus mykiss. Next base: position 12,378,508 of record NC_143043.1, on the reverse strand, counting down.
GCAGATGAGGTAATCTGTCATTTTGATGAAGACATTAATGAGCGAGCTAGGACTAACTCAATAATAAACAGTTACTAATAAACAGTTATATTGACCTCTTACAGAATTCCACACCCGAATATGGAGTCAGCAGGTGCAGGTGCCCCTGGTATAGGGGTCGAGGAGCACATCCGGGAGCATACAGCGATGCTCCACCATCTCGGCGCCGCCATGGACCGCGTCGTCCAAACCATGGATCGCTGGGAGAGACTGGGAGTTCCTCCACCAGCACAACCGGGGCCTCCACTACTCGCCCCCCCTGCACCCGGTCCCAGTGGGTTTCGTCTCGCTCTTCCCCGGGAGTACGATGGGACGGCTGCACGCTGCCAGGGTTTCCTGTTGCAGCTGGATCTATACCTGACAACCATCCACCAGGCTCCTTCGGGCCGCGAGAGGGTGTCCGCCCTCGTCTCGTGCCTCTCGGGGAAAAGCCCTGGAGTGCGCCAACGGCGTGTGGAGAGAAGTGGTTGCAGCTCTGGACCATTTCAAGGATTCCAGGGTAGAGGGTAGAGGGTAGAGGGTAGAGGGTATAGGGTAGAGGGTAGAGGGTAGAGGGTAGTGGGTAGAGGGTAGTGGGTAGAGGGTAGAGGGTAGAGGGGCAGGTGAATGTCTCTTCCATCTGAGGCAGGGGACAAGGAGCGCCCAGGACTTTCGGACACCTGGCCGCCGGCACGGGATGGAACGACAAAGCTCTGATCGACCACTACTGCTGCAGTTTGCGCAAGGACGTCCGTCGGGAATTGGCCTGCAAGGGGGCCCAGTACGTTTGCAGTGGTCGGCTGAGGCGGACAGGGATTTTGGTCACCTGAGGGCTCTGTTTACCTCGGCTCCCATGCTGGCCCATCCGGATCCCTCTTTGGAGTTCACAGTGGAGGTGGACGCGTCCGAGGCTAGGATTGGAGCCGTGCTCTTTCAGCGCTTGGGTACGCCACCGAAGCTCCGACCCTGTGCCTTCTTCTCAAGGAAGTTCAGCCCGGCGGAGCGAAACTATGACGTGAGGGACCGGGAGCTGTTGGCTGTCATCAAGGCTTTGATGAAGTGGAGACATTGGCTGGAGGGGGCTAAACACCCTTTTCTCATCTGGACTGACCACCGCAATCTGGAGTACATTCAGATCCTTGTTCGGGCGGCGTTCAGCGTTCGGCGGTCGAAGTCACTGGTCTTCTAGCAATCTCCAATCCACCTTTCATTTTCCATTTGTTTTGTCTTGTTTTCCCACACACCTGGTTTACATTCCCTCATTACTTGACGTGTATATAACCCTCTGTTCCCCCCCATGTCTGTGTGTGGAATTGTTTTTTGTAAAGTGCAAATGCACTTTGCCTCATTAAACTGCTTCGGTTATTACCCAGTTCTGCTCTCCTGCGTCTGACTTCCCTGCAGCCAGTTACTCACCTATTACAATTGAGAGGAAGGGGAGAAAGAAGGAGGGGAAAACAGAACGGAAGAACCTGCTAAACAGATGAGTGTTTAACAGCATTTTCCCAACAAAACAACAGGGCCCCCCGAGCGGTAATTTGACCATGATTACTGCAAGTTTAGATAGCTGGCCTATTACCAATCAACAACAAAAAATGTCAGTGACTGACATAACAAGAGAAATACTGATGATGCGCTACCAACTTGCACCTTGTGTATTCTATTATTCTGACTGGTAACAGTAGGTTGAGAACTCAACTGAGTTTTTTTTTTATTGATCCGCGGGCCTATAAAAGGGGGGCTGCTTTCGACCGACAATTGGACATCCCTGCTGTACAGAGTTAAAGACACCCATCTGTTTAGCAGGTTCTTCCGTTCTGTTTTCCCCTCCTCCTTTCTCCCCTTCCTCCCAATTTCTTTCCTCCCTCTCTTTCTCTCTCACACCCCCATGTCCAGCTGGCCTGACCAAACCTCCCTCCCACCCTCCCTCGCTCACAGCCAGCCTTGAGCTCCAGGACAGCCAGCTGTATTCCAGTTGTTCAATCAAGGATAGTGCTGACTGTGCTGTCTAATAGAAATCACTGTTCACCCTTAATGCATTTCTCTGATGTGATAACACAGGACTACTCAGTCCTGTTCAGCCAGAAAGCCACGCAAACATGCTCCTCTGTCGGTCTGTCTGTCTGCATGCTTCCCTGTCTGTCTGTCTGTCTGCATGCTTCTCTGTCTGTCTGTCTGTCTGCATGCTTCCCTGTCTGTCTGTCTGTCTGTCTGCATGCTTCTCTGTCTGTCTGTCTGTCTGTCTGTCTGTCTGTCTGTCTGTCTGTCTGTCTGTCTGTCTGTCTGTCTGTCTGTCTGTCTGTCTGTCTGTCTGTCTGTCTGTAATTCTTTGTCTCCCCCAGGTGTGTGTGCAGCTTCTCAAATGGTTGAACATTGTTAGACAGTAGACAGAAACATATTTCACCCACTATGACATACCAACATCTACCTAAACCCCATAGAACACCTGTGGGATGAGCTGAAGAGGAGAGTGCACAAGCGTGAATCTGAAGGATCTGGCGAGATTATCTATGGAAGAATGGTCTCAGATCCCTTGCCATGTGTTCTCGAACCTCATTACGTACTATAGGAGAAGACTGCTATCTTGGCAAAGGGAAGTTGCACAAAGTATTGAATGAAGGGGTGCCAATAATTGTGGCACACATATATTTGAGAAAAATATATTACTGCATAATTGTAGCGGGTTTACTATGCTGACTATGACTATGGTGTTTGAAGGACATATTGGCACGGTTTGCCGGCCCATAACTTCATCTAGAGCCTAACATCACCCGTGCCAATATATCCTCCAAACACCGGCTTAGCGGGCATTATCACTTAAATTAGCTAAAGTAAAGCCATAGCCAGTTAAATAATATTATCAGTTGTGATTAGAGGAGAGGAAGCCACGTGGCTTCTATAGATCTGATTATAGCCATAGAAACATTTCCAGGGAATGAAGGAAGGAGGAGGAAAGGAAAAACATCTTCCCTTGTTTTTCCAAAACAGGTTCAGTTCAGCTCACTAAGCCTCAAGTCCACTTCCTGGTCACATGTGTGTGAAAGTTCATGACAAGCACACCCTCTAGCACACAAATACACACTCCGCATTTTCCAGTCCCGTGGTGTTTCTCTGGGAGGCAGAGTTTGGAGGAATGTGAACAGTGGGTATGACAAATGGAGATCAAAACACCACCATGCTTCTACCTCTGCTGTGGTTGCTATAGTCCAGATTTTGGACTGAAATTAGGATCTGCACTTATATTTCAAAATATGGCGAGGGCAGCTTTTACTTTTAGTTTTTAGACCAATTTGGACCTTTAGCTTCTTTTAGAAGATCTAGGTATTATGAGAAAATAAGAGCAAACTGTATTATTCTAACACACGACACTGTCAGTGGCCTTAATTCTTTTAGACCTGTAATACAGATCGATAGATCTTCTTAATCTGTCTATTCTGAGGGCTCTCCCGATGCAGCTTTCAGTATTGTGTTGTGTTCAGGTGAGCTATAGATCTCTAACATCAACTCTATAGGATCATTTGCTTTCCATGACAAAAGCTGAGGATCCGTCATGGTCCTGGAACCTGCAGAGACTTGTTTGGGTCCACAGAGGAGGAGGGAGGAAGGATGATGTTTCTGACAGTGACAGGACTTTTCTTTTTTCTCTCTGTGTGTTCATATCACGGAGGAGGAGAGGACAATCTATCAAGTTTTATTTGAGTTGCATTTTACACCAGGGGGAAAACACATAAACAAAATAAGGGGGTAAGAATGTTTAACATGCACATTAGATTGAGCATACTTGATAAAGTGCAAACAACACATAGTAAAAGGGGGATAGTAAAGTGTTCATTAGGCACCAAATGCAAGACAACGGACTGAAACAGTGAGGGACTACCTAGGCTTGTCCAATAAGAAACTTTGAATTTCTCTCTCTGTTGCAAAGCTCTTTATAAAGTTTTCCGCTACATGCCCTAATGACAGTGGTGGGAAAAGTACTCAATTGTCATACTTGAGTAAAAGTTTAGATACCTTAATAGAAAGTAAAAGTGACACATACATATACTTAAGTATCAAAGCAGATGGCACCATTTTCTTGTTTTTAAAATGTATGGACAGCCAGGGGCACACTCCAACACTCAGACATAATTTATAAAGAATGCATTTGTGTTTAGTGAGACTGCCAGATCAGAGGCAGTAGGGATGACCATGTGTTATCTTGATAAGTGCGTGAATTGGATCCTTTTCCTGTCCTGCAAAACATTCCAAATGTAATGAGTACTGTTGGGTTAAAAGGAAGATGTATGGAGTAAAAAGTACATCATTTTCTTTAGGAATGTAGTGAAGTAAAAGTAAACGTTTTCACATTTAGAAATGGTAAAGTAAAGTACAGATACCCCAAAAAACCACTTACCTAGTACTTTAAAGTATTTTTTACTTAATTACTTAATATGACCCAGGGGCAAGGAGATGCTTCAAATCATATTTTCTTCGTGCCCAACAACACGCACACAGAACTCTTGTCGTTGTATGTTTTAATCACAGCAGGTTCACACACCCATGTCTCCTCTCTCCCTCCCTGTATTCATTTTTGTTTGCGAAATCACTTCACTGAACAACCATAAATCTGGTTTTATGGACGTGGTCACGCAGGAAACTACAGCTTCTTGAACAACACAAACACACACACACACACATCAACGACAAAGGACCCTAAACTCTCCCTCCTTTGTCTGAAAGAGAGACACCACTTGGCCTGTTTTCACTGACTGTGTTTGAGCAGCAATTAGACACGGTCATTTACACCCGTACTGCAGCTCTGTCAGGATGAAAGAGATGAAAGAGGCTCCTTGGGATGCTCAGAGGGTTCGGAGGGGGGTGAACTAGTGCCCATTCTCCAAACTTGAACAGACACGTTTTGGCATTGGGACATTAAATGGAGGGAGAACGGAGTGGAATGGAGTTCCATAACCTTGTGTTTTGGCTCAGTATTAGTAGTCATTACATGATGCTGCAAGACACATTGTTGCATGGAGTATTTCTCTTCCACTACTTCCCTGACGCTAACATGGTGGACATCACAATTCTAAAATCTCGGCTCCATATGGCCAAACTCTGCCTATCTTTGGCTCTGGTTATTGCTATTGACAGGTAGCAATTATCAGGGTTGGGCTCGTCTGTGAGCCATAAGGGATATGAATGTGAGCAAAATGGACGAGTGGGACAGGGGGGCAGGGGTGTGATTGGTAGAAGGGTGAGTGAAGGGTTAGGGGTTTATGGGGGAGAGTGTGGATAGGATTGGCAAGGGTTGCATGCTGGTTCTATCTGCCAGCTTCATCAGTCAGTCACAACCCCCCCACCCTAATCTTGTAGTGATTACAGTGAATTAACAGCTTTAGAGACATTAGAGACACACCAGCAGACAGCAGTGCCAGCCATGCCAAAGCAAGACACAGTGTGTGTGTGTGTGTGTGTGTGTGTGTGTGTGTGTGCGTGCGTGCGTGCGTGCGTGCGTGCGTGCTTGGACGTGTTTAACTATACTTCTGGGGACATTTTGTTAGTCCCCACAAGGTCAAATGCTATTTCTAGGGGGTTTAGGGTTAAGGTTAGAATTAGTATTAGGGTTAGGAGCTAGGGTTAGTTTTAGGGTTAGGAGCTAGGGTTAGGATAAGGTTAGGTTTTTGGGTTAGAGTTAGGCTTAAGGTTAGGGTTAGGGTAAGGGTACAGTTTAAGGTTAGGGGTTATGGAAAATTTGAATTGGACTGAATTGTATGTTCCCACAAGGTTAGCTGCGCAAGACTGTGTGTGTGTGTGTGTGTGTGTGTGTGTGTGTGTGTGTGTGTGTGTGTGCACTAAACTGAGACCTTCCTTGCTTCTAGGGTCCAGGAGTTACAGAGACTCCAGTCACGCCTGAACCAGGACTAAATGAAAGGGGCTTGATGCCAAAGTAAACAACGGCCAACACACCTCTTGATCTTGATGCCACAGGGATGGGGGGGAAAGATGTGGGGGAGGGAGGGAGACCCACCTCCCTAACCTAGCCAGGGGGATGGTTGTTGGGGAAGATGGATAGACAGAAGAGGAAAGGGTAAAGAGATCCAATTAGTGAGAGGATCGGGAAGATGGGAGAGAAAGGGATGGTGCATGGAGTTGAAAGGATTGGAGAGAAGGGACCAAGCTGTTGTCCTTTTTATCTTGACATCTGTTAGAACCTCAGAATTAGTAGTGTTAGTAATTAATAGTGCCCTGTGCTTCGAGAAATGTAATTAGTAACCTAAAATATGCTTTTAAATTGACAGGAAATGTCAAACTCGCAAACAGAATTCACTTTAAAGCATGTTCATGTTCACGTATGGTGTTTCCTCCGACACAAAATGTTTTTTTGTGGATGGGTATCATTTGTATGTATACAATGTATAATAGTAGTATTTAAAATGACTAAATCGGGTAATTTTGTGTGCGTTTATAAAAATTTGCATCGGGCTGCTTCTGTGGAGGATTCTTGTAGACGGAAACAGCCTGATGTAGTTGGGCCGATTTTGGCAGTCATTCATTTTGATTCCGGGCTGAGTCCGACACCCGATTCCGGGACGATCCAATCAGTTCCGGCCCCCCAGAAGAGGGCCGCTTCTGGGCCGATTCCTCACCGCTAGCTGGGTAGTGAACAAAAGCTGTTAGCTGAATTAGTCTAGCAAAATTTTTCACATCTCATTCGCATTACACACACATTTATCTGCCCTTGAAGAGATTACACAGCAATTTTACACTCACCAACGCTATTAACTCAATTACTGGGCTACATATTTCCCATTCTGTTGGGGGTTTTAATGTGGGGAACAGTTTGCTTTGACTTGTTTTTCCACATCTCTCTCGCCTTCTTTTTCTCACTCGTTCTCTCTCTTTCTCTCAATCTCTCACACTCTCTCTCACCCACACCCTTGTCATTGTGTGAGTTGTAGACTTGGTTCTTTACCAGAAATGAAAGAGGCTGTCTTGTTCTGCCGTAAGTGGAGTGAGGCTCGGAGCTGAGACTGTGGCGGTAAATACAGAGATAAAAACACATGTGCAGAGGACAGCTTCTCTTTCTGTGGCGGCAGGCCAATGGGCTGCTACGTTTAGATGTAAACCAAGACGCCCTTCATGTCACAGACTCTGGTCACGGATGTAAAAATGCAAAAACATGAGACGCCGACGAACGCTTAAAAGCAGTGGGTGGCCGTGGTGTGTTCGCGATCACCTGCTGGGTGTCGGCGAACGGTGCTGATTCAACATGTATAGTTGTCTCTTTCTGCCTCTCTTTGTCTCAATCTCTATCTCTCCCTCTTTCTCCCAGGTAAGCATCGGCTAAAGGGGCTTATCTCTAGTCTCATTTCTCTGGACTCACATTTGCATCCCTTCTTTCACTGTTATAGAGCTCGGCTCCTGTAACCCATCTAAACAATGCATTAAAACAATGCAACCTCACTCATCCAATCTATTCTAACTCCCATAGCCCAAGTTTGTGGCACTAGTGTTAAGGAGACAGGGCAGCACCAGGCCTATCTCCGAGTCAAGGCACTGAGAAAGCGAATGATGCAGAGAGAGATCGATTGTTGAAAAGGTGGACATCCTCTATACAGCAGGCAGCAGAAGCAACAGATGGAATCCAGACAGACAGTCTTAGCTGACAATAGGAGAGGAGTGGTCACCACAGCATAGACCCATCTGGGATAATGATGTGATGCTTACAGTCTTCATAACTGGCTTTCTCCCAGGCCTGAGAAGTTGGAGATAGATTAAAGCTGTACATACTGTATGAATATAGATAGTGAGGATACACTATTGCCATACATTTGGCTGTGAAACTAGTCTGAAGATTTGGCCCATTCTTAGCCCTGTCCCCCTGTGCTGGCCTGGCCTTTTTGTGTGAGAGGTCATTAATGACACTGGGGCTCAGAGGGGAGGGGGATACAATCACAATGGCAGAACTGAAGGAAGAGGAAAGGCCGAAGTCTCGGTGTCCCATCACTTTAAATCACTGTGCCCAAGCTGAGGGAAGCATTCTGGCCTGAGGGAAGCATTCGATACCAACACACGCGCACGGTACGCTCACCCACACACACATGCAGGCAAACAGGCACGCACAGACTTATCACCGTAATTGAGAGTCAGACATGTGGAGATAATTATTTTCACATCAGTGTCTTACACATCAGAACGGTGAATATGTCCGAATGTCACGTTCGTCGCATGAATCTTTATTATATTAAGAATGAACACTGAACAAACTAACCAAAATAACAAAATGACGCGTGAAGCTATACAAATGAGTGCTGACAAGCAACTACACATAGACAAAAACCCACCAACACAAAAAGGAAAATGGCTACCTAAATATGATCCCCAATCAAAGACAACGATAATCAGCTGCCTCTGATTGGGAACCATATCAGGCCACCATAGACATACAAATACCTAGACAAACAAAAACCCTAGACAATACAGGAGGGTCCGGGTGGGCATCTATCCTCTGTGGCGGCTCCGGTTCTGGATGCAGCCCCCCCTCCTTACGCTGATCCCTCCGCCTTTGTAGAACCGGACCTTGGATCATCGCCCGGAGGCTCTGGACTGCGGATCATCGCCGGAGGCCCCGGACTGGGAACCGTCGCCGGAGACCCCGGGCTGGGGACCGTCGCCGGAAACCCCGGGCTGGGAACCGTCGCCGGAGGCCCCGGACTGGGAACCGTCGCCGGAAACCCCGGGCTGGGAACTGTCGCCCGGAAGCTCTGGACTGGGAACTGTCACCAGGAAGCTCTGGACTGGGAACTGTCGCCGGAAGCTCTGGACTCTGGAGGCGCACTGGAGATCTGATGCGTGGGGCCGGCACTGGTGGTACCGGGCTGAAGACACGCACCTCAGGGCGAGTGCGGGGAGCAGGCACAGGACGTACTGGACTGTGGAGGCGCACTTGGACGCCTGGTGTGTGGGACCGGTACAGGTGGCACCAGGCTGAAGACACGCACCTCAGGGCGAGTGCGGTGAGGAGGCACAGGACGTACTGGACTGTGGAGGCGCACTGGAGATCTGGTGCGTGGTGCCGGCACTGGTGGTACCGGGCTGATGACACGCACCTCAGGGCGAGTGCGGGGAGCAGGCACAGGAGGCAGTCCGATTTTGATTTAATATCTGCTGGTATTTGATGGAGTCCATGAAACCATGTATCCTAACAAGTTGTCCAGGGCCTTTGGATGAAAAACAGCCCCACAACATGAAAGATCCACCCCCATACTTCACAGTGGGGATGAGGTACTTTTCTGCATGGCTATCTTTCTGTCTACGACAAACCCACCTCTGGTGTTTGTTTCCAAAAAGCTCTATTTTGGTCTCATCTGACCATAGAATCCAGTCCCATTGAAAGTTCCAGTAACGTTTGGCAAACTGCAGGCACTTGAGTTTGTTGTTTGATGACAGCAAAGGCTTTTTTTATGGCAACCCTCCCAAACAACTTGTGGTTATGTATGTGGCGTCTGATTGTAGTCTTGGAGACCTTCTGACCCCAAGACCCAACTAACATTTGCAATTCTCCATTTGTCCACTCAAACCATCCTCCTCACTGTGCGTGGGGTCAATATAGACACACGTCCTCTTCCAGGCCGATTGTTAACATCTCCAGTTGCTTTAGACTTCTTAATTATTGCCCTGATAGTGGAAATGGGCATTTTCAACCGTAGAGCTATTTTCTTATAAACATTTTCTGATGTGTGCTGCTCAACAACCTTTTGCCGCACATCATTACTGTATTCTCGGGTCTTTCCCATAGTGATGGAAGACTATGTGAACTTGGCCTGTGTGTGACCTCATATTTATACCCCAGTGAAACAGGAAGTAATGGCTTACCACTTAAGTGTTCCTAATCACTCAGGTGAACTTAAAAACATAAAAATATGAATGGGAATATACTTAAGTAAGATTTTACTCATAAGAATTTCTAGGGGTGCCACATATATTTTTTGGAGAAAAATATTTATTTCATTTTTTCTTCAATTAAATGTTTGATTTTTGTGAATATTTTGAATGAAAGACCAAGAGGATAAACAGCAAAGACATTGTTTTTGCCAAGGGTGCCAATATTAGTGGAGGGCACTGTAGCTGCGTTTGCTAGCTAAGTAAGTGAAAGTGAAAAAAATGCTAATCTCTATCTCCCTATTTCTGTGTGCCAGATGTGTTGTTACCTACCCTTACCACCTGGGGGGCGGCCCGTCAGGAAGTCCAGGATCCAGTTGCAGAGGGAGGTGTTTAGTCCCAGGGTCCTTAGCTTAGTGATGAGCTTTGAGGGCACTATGGTGTTGAACACTGAGCTGAAGTCAATGAATAGCATTCTCATGTAGGTGTTCCTTTTGTCCAGGGAAAGGGCAGTGTGGAGTACAATAGAAATTGCGTCATCTGTGGATCTGTTGGGTTGGACATTCAACATGCTGCAATAGAAATAAGGCCATGCTCATAAAAATGTCATGCTCATACATTTTTATCAAATAATCCTCCCACATCTTAAATGGCACTGAGTACCAAAAGTCCTCACAAGAATAGTAAACCAACTAAAATTCAGAAAAGTGAGGACATTTTGCAGGTTATTAAAAAGGCCATTTTAGGCTTAGGGGATAGGTTAGGATTAGAATGAGGGTTAGGGATCAGTGGGTAAGAGTTGGGTTTAGTTTCAAGGGTTAGGTTTAGAGTTAGAATTAGGGTTAGGGGTTAGTGGGTAAGAATTGGGGTTAGGGTTAGATTTAGGGTTAGAGGTTAAGGAAAATAGGATTTTGAATGAAAATAAATTGTTGGTCCCCAAACATTCCTCACAAGTATAGTAAGACGTGTGTGTGTTTTTTTGTGTGTGTATGTGTGTGTGTGTCCGTGCGTGTGGGAGGTCATGGGAGTCTTGGGATTGTGTGAAATCAGATTGGAGATGTGGGTGGGTTCCCTTCATTGGAGTATTCTCCATCTCTTGCCATGCTGACTAATATCCATTCGTAGACAAATATGAGGTGAATCTTTGGCTAATTGTCCATTTTAGACCAAACATAGCAGTAGTTGTCTGCATCATCATTTCCTCATAGCAGAGTGAGTCATGATAGTCACACAGATGTCTTGTTAGGTCATAGGTCTGTCAAATTGACTTAAAAGAACATGTCTTCATCATAATGAATGGGAAACTTGAGAAACTACACAGCAGGACACGGTAACTGAATAACTGTAGAAAGAACTGCTTTGCATTTGTAGAAATCTTGTTGCAGTTTTTTTTGATCGCATACAAGCACTACTTTGAGCAATGTTGTCGATTTTCAAAACAGTGTTCTCGAGACACAGAACTCTGTGGCCTTTTGCAAAACAGTAAATGCATTTTCAAAATGTAGTTGCCATTTCAAAACATAAATACATTCATCAACACTGTATGATACGTTAATCACAAGAACACGGCTATCTGCAAAAAGATTAACACAAACATACATTTCTCTTGAATCCAAGCAGGCAAAACAGAAAGTTCGATTTAACATTTTTTTTCCCAGTAGATCAATAGATTTTCTTTGCAGTCATAAATCATGGTGATCAAAATTGGAAGTACAACTATCAAAAGGTGCAGAATTATGTGAAATTACTCTCATTTTATGCATTTTTCACCAAACAATTTCCTACAACAAATCAAATATAATTCCTGGTCAATAAGAAAATGGAAAATAAACACATTGTGTGCAGGAATCATTCATCGGTATCATCACACTCCAATTCCATGTATTCATTACAAAGACTGGTCTTATAGGTTAGTAGAGATCACTCTGTCATGTTGATTGAGTTCGAGTAACAGACTGGAAGCTTCAAACGGAGGGTGGTGCTTGGAATCATTGTTCTTCCTTTGTCAACCATGGTTACCTGCAAGGAAACACGTGCCCGTCGTCATTGTGTTGCACAAAAAGGGCTTCACAGGCAAGAATATTGCCAGTAAGATTGCACCGAAATCAACCATTTATCAGATCATCAAGAACTTCAAGGAGAGCAGTTCAATTGTTGTGAAGAAGGCTTCAGGGCGCCCAAGAAAGTCCAGCAAGTGCCAGGACCGTCTCCTAAAGTTGATTCAGCTGCGGGATCGGGGCACCACCAGTACAGAGCTTGCTCAGGAATGGCAGCAGGCAGGTGTGAGTGCATCTGCACGCACAGAGAGGTGAAGACTTTTGGAGGATGCCCTGGTTTCAAGAAGGGCAGCAAAGAAGCCACTTCTCTCCAGGAAAAACATCAGGGACAGACTGATATTCTGCAAAAGGTACAAGGATTGGACTGCTGAGGACAGGGGTAAAGTCATTTCCTCTGATGAATCCCCTTTCCGATTGTTTGGGGCACCCGGAAAAAAGCTTGTCCGGAGAAGACAAGGTGAGCGCTACCATCAGTCCTGTGTCATGCCAACAGTAAAGCATCCTGAGACCCTTCATGTGTGGGGTTACTTCTCAGCCAAGGGCTCACTCACAATTTTACCTAAGAACACAGCCATGAATAAAGAATGGTACCAACACATCCTCCGAGAGCAACTTCTCCCAACCATCCAGGAACAGTTTGGTGACGAACAACGCCTTTTCCAGCATGATGGTGCATCTTGCTATAAGGCAAAAGTGATAACTAAGTGGCTCGGGGAACAAAATATTGATATTTTGGGTCCATAGCCAGGAAACCATGGCCAGACCTTAATCCCATTGTGCACTTGTGGTCAATCCTCAAGAGGCGGGTGGACAAACAAAAACCCACAAAATCTGACAAACTCCAAGCATTGATTATTCAAGAATGGGCTGCCATCAGTCAGGATGTGGCCCAGAAGTTAATTGACAGCATGCCAGGGCGGATTGCAGAGGTCTTGAAAAAGGAAGGGTCAACACTGCAAATATTGACTATTTGCATCAACTTCATGTAATTGTCAATAAAAGCCTTCGACACTTATGAAATGCTTGTAATTATACTTCAGTATTCCATAGTAACAGCTGACAAAATTATCTAAAGACACTGAAGCGGCAAACTTTGTGAAAATTAATAGTTGTGTCATTCTCAAATCTTTTGGCCACGATTGTATACACCTCAATCCACACCAAAGGAAAGCTCTATAATGGAAGGTCACAATGTTGGATATGATGACTTAGAAGTAACCCAACTTCATTCTCTGCATCTCTGCATGCCCAAATGTTGTCAAAAATCATAAAGATTTGCCAGTCTCTGTTGCCTAGATCTTTCCCTATATTGTCCCTGATTGACTACAGATAAAGCTACTATATACAATTTTGAGTAGTATTATGTACTGATTACCGGAAGCATTGAACACATTTGCAACCTTTTCTCTTCTGATGAAAACAACGTGTGTGTGTGTGTATGTGCATATTCATAGTGAAACATCTATGACCAAACTGGCTTTGACAGGTGCATTGAAAACACTTTACCATTGCATGATCATAAGGTGAATGGTTTAGACTTCTCAGTTCAGTCCAAACCAGCTGACGCTTCCCCATGCATCATTGTAGAGAACTGTAAGAGTCCAAATATTGCCATCTGCTCCTCCTACCTATTTCACCACCATCCCCCATTGAATAACCCTCCGAGACCTCTACCCAACTAATACACCTGCTTGCCCAACGTCCACACCCTGCCATCTACCCCACTGCCCCCTTACCTGATCCATGTCCCTCGTCTTTCCCACACTTCCAGCCCAGTGCCCCTGGATGCGGCTGGCATCTCTCTGGGATCTAGAGGCCGGGTCCACTGCCAACTGCCAAGCCCATGCAGCGCCATTCCCAACATGCTAGCAGTGCCAAAAAGACGCCCGGCGCTGCCGGCAGGGTGCATTGTTTTAGAAGCCAAGAGACCATCGGGCCCCGAGGGATCATGTGTTGTGTCAACATGTCTACCCGGACCCAGTTTCTCCCTGGCACAGGACAATGCCAACAGGTGGACTGCGGCTGGGCTGTAGTGGGCTCTGCTTTGCCCTGTGCCAACTGTACTAAAGAAACAAAATGGAGGGTGGGTCTCTGCCAGCTTCCTGCTCCCATGGTTGCATTAACACAGACTGGCAGATATCTGGCTGCTTCAGTCACATGCAGATAGGGATGGCAGTCAGAGGAGAGTCTCCAAACTCTTTAACTCTGGTCTTTCGTGAGTCATTTGAAATGAAAACAAAATTAGCCAAAAGATCCCAGTAGAAAAAGGTGAACTCCTCATCATCGCTAGCTGTAATGTTACTGTGGAGCCGCTGGGGGGAAGTCTGTCTTTTCTCAACGACCTGTGACCCTGACCAATAGGACATCCCTTATAGACACCTCCTAACCCCACCTGCCATTCACCAACCTCAGTCTATAAATAGCCATAGTTTCATAACCACTGGCTTTGCTGAAGGGTTGAGTAATGATCACAAGAGCCCTGGGAATTGGAATGTCTATTTCAGTATGTCTGTCTACGCCCCACAGAGCTGTGTACAGAGCTGCACAGACACCAACAGCAGGTCACTGACTACCACTCATAGAAGTCATAGAGACAGGGACACAGAGGGACACAGTCCTTCAGTGCCAAGGCGTGGCCAGTGACCAGCTGTCACTCAAACTCCCCCCAATATAGCCCTGTTAAAAGGGAGACCAATAAAGCAAGCAGGAGGTAAAAACGAGAAGAGATATTTTAAAACAATATTTCATTTTAATATTCTCTGGTAGGCAATTGATATTAGCTGTATTCAATACATTTTGTTGCATTCCAGTTTTTCAGAGCTAATCCAGATTTTAGTTTGCATTCGTTAGAAATATCAAACATCTCAACTTCAGTCAACGTGTGCCAAACCTTAAACTTATCATACGCTTTTTAATACCAAGGTAATAGAATTTGAAACAATTATTATTTACACATAGATACAAAAATATATTTCACAAAAAAAGTAGTATTGATACATTTACAATGACCATCTCTATACAATTACAAATATACTTATACTGTAAAAAGACATTTCTTAAATACTCTTCCAGCTCAAGTTATGTATAAAGGACGCACAGCCTGTCCCGTGTATGTGAGATGGTGTTTGTCTGTCTAACAGTGTCCCAATACTTTTACAAAGCTTCCTTTCCTTGTCTCCTTCTTAATCTCCTCCCCTAGTCTCTTCTCTTCCATGACTGCTAATAGTTTATAAACTGGGGCTGCGTACGAAATATCACTCTATGCCATATAGTGCAATAGAACATGAGGTTCCATTTCAGATTAGCCCATTCTTACCGTGCAAACCTAGAAAAAACAATCCAGTCCAATCAGCTCAGATCATGAGGGAAATGAGACGATGAGAAGGAAAGGAGACAAGGAGATGACGCTGTCTTATAATATTGGGACACAGACTTTAGATGAAGTTGCTCAGCAAGCCTGACGGTCACTGTGACTCTCCCTGTGCTATGTTCACAGCACTCCTGGTGTGTGTGTGTGTGTGTATGTGTGTGTGTGTGTGTGTGTGTTCTGGGGTGCTGGACAGGGTGTCCCTTCCTCGCGATGGCTACTCTCCAAAAAAGGGTCTCTGCCACTTCTCTTCGGCTCCGTGTCACATGCCTAAGGAGAGACAGACAGACGTTTGATTAGTAATGGACTGTAGACTCCTCTTCGTACCTCAGGACAGATGGATAGACAAATTCACACACACACACACAGTGCTTAGCAATAGCCTCTCTGGCTCCTTGGCAGTCCAACACTATTCTTAGTTTGGAGGTGTGGGGCAGTTTTACTTGGCAGCCATCATTAACACTGTAGACCCTAATAAAAATGCCAGGCTCTGCTTAACCTGAATGACAAATAACTGACTGTCCCTTTACTTTACGTGACTTGCTGTCCCATCGCGTGGTGTGACTGAATGACTAACCGCCCCATTGGTTTGAATGAGGAACATTCAGTACTCTAACCGCCTGGCCTTCTCTGTTAAGAAAAGCATCATAACACTTCCATTGGTAATTCCAATTCCGAAGCTGACATTTACAGTTGATATTCCACCCCAGGTTTTACGCTGGCACATTCCAATGTAACCGCCCTGATGCAAGTTCCAACACCCTGGACTACTGTAGTAAAGGATTGGTCCAAAACAAATAAACTGAGCTATGTTGGTCTGTACCCGCCACATAAACTAGGCTCTCTCTCTGGTTACATTCGTACATAGGCTGCTGTGTGTGTGTGTGTGTGTGTGTGTGTGTGTGTGTGTGTGTGTGTGTGTGTGTGAGTGTGTGTATGTGTGTGAGTGTGTGTATGTGTGTGAGTGTGTGTATGTGTGTGAGTGTGTGTGTGTGTGTGAGTGTGTGTATGTGTGTGAGTGTGTGTGTGTGACAAGACATAATGACATGAGTGACAGCTGAAAGGGATATCTTCCCTTTCCCTCGAGGCCTTACATGGGTCTATCCATACATCCTCATACATCCCCATACCTCAACCCTGTTTAGAGCTGACAGCTAAGAGCTTATTGTTTCAGAAAAACAGCAAGGCGTAACAATCATGTGGTGGTTAGCATATCTAACATAGTTAGCATAGAGAACACACACCCTTGACTGAGTAAATTGTAAAAAAATAAATAATAATCATTTGTTCTAACATTTTGGTTTTGTGGAAACCCGTTTTGTGGAAACCCGTCAGTGTTCAATACTTAACGTAATAAAATCACATCATCACCGCCCATATTGTTATCTTTTTAAGTTGTAAATACTTAACTGTTTTGTGTTTTATGAGCTTGTTGGCATTAAATGGTGTTATGTAGTCTGAACTAGAATGCTTGCAGTTACTTGAACATGAGTATTTGTTGTAGTCAACATTCAAATGTAGGGTCTCTTTTACTTCAATGATTAACCTTCATTCCAATCATATTCAAGGTTAAGTCGTAAGTAGTTCTGATTAGTCATTTTCAGTGATCGTGTCTTAATGTTTAACATTTAGCTTTATGTATCTGACGATTTGTCATTTTAACCCACCTTAGCGAGCATTGTTGAGCACAAGTACTCAGAGCAGTAACTGGATATAGAGCTGTAAGCATTACAGGATGATGCATTCGCCTCTGTCATTAAGACCGGCGCACATGACCTCGTTAATGGTGGGAATGGCTTGTCTCATTATTGAACCTCAATTTGTCCGACGGCTTTGATATCTGTTCATCATGATCAATTACATCTCGTAGCACAAAAAAAACGACTTAATACTATATACTAGAAATATATTTTTCTTTCTTCAAACGTGCCTACAGCATTGTCTACAAGTATCATAAATCCTCTAAAGACAAAGCCGAGTGGCACTATGAAGTATTCATAACTTGCAAAAACGTAGTCATTCTATATCAGCACAACACAGATAAATCATGTTTTTTACGCAAATATCAATGTGTCTGACTATTACTTTATTATTTGAAGTAAAGACGTAAAACATAATAGAATCAAGTAAGAACAACTTACAGTTTTGAATAAATGTTATATTGACTTTAAAATATTAAATCACAATAACTTCTAGAAATGGAATAACTAGATTAGCAGAACATAAATAAATACAGTTATATTTTCTCAATCCCCTAATATTTGTTAACAATTCTCAAAAACATGAAGTGATAACAAATCTTTTTGAGATCTGAGTTTGTACTACTTTTATGATTTGAGTTCTACTGACCATTGGAGATGTTTGAGTTGCCACTACCTAATGTCTCTAATGAGTTAGGCAGTTACTTTTTACAGTGTACTGTGAATGGTGTAAGCTATTAGCGCTTACTTGCTAACGTCTTGTCAAGGTCAGCAATGAAGTCCTCCAGTTCTTTAGTGTCTCCCAGTTTGGCTGTAAACAACATAGAAAGAGGGTCAGATGATAGAATAGAACAGAGTAGAACTGTATTGTCCGCCTGCAATTGTATAACCTCAAATGAACATGCATCCTGCATTATGTGAATCGAACATTACATGGCATTATCTACTACAAATATATACATACCTACTACAATACTAAACAAGAAGAGTGAGTCACTTGAACGCTAATTAGTTAATAGGTGACGCATTGGAATAGCTGAGGATAGCTGAAGTGCTCTAAGCCTAAGGTAATAGGCCTGCCTATTGTAACATTCTCCTAAAACACACATCATGTTTAATCCTGCATCTATCCTTCTGTCTAAACAGGAGTGATACTGAGCTGCATTTTGGCAAATGTCTCCTGTTGTCCAACTGGGACAAGACTTTGCATTCAGTATAGAAAAGTTGTAGGCAGAATGACGTGTGTGTGTAAAGGTGAGAATGCTGACGGTTGTGTGTGTGCACGCTTGCATTTTTGTGTGTGCGAGTGTGTGTGCATGCATTCGTGTGTGTGTCGAGGCTCACCTTTGGGTGATGTGAGAGGTGGGGGGGAGGTGGGAGAGGGGGAAAAGACATTGGGAGAGTTCAGTCTCTCATCACTGAAACTGAAGCTGTTCCTGTTGAGCGACCCAGCGCCTGAGAGAGAGAAAGAGAGGAAGAGAGAGGAGGAGAGAGGAGGAGAGAGCGAGAGAGAAAGGGAGAGATTAAAAGACTGATCACCTTTCTGTATGCCCGAAGCAGCTGTAGGGCCTATTGCCACATCCATATGTTTTGCACACTCACACACACTTGCACACACTTGCACACACACACACACACACACACACACACACACACACACACACACACACACACACACACACACACACACACACACACACACACACACACACACACACACACACACACAAGCAGACTGGGCTCCCTAACTCATAAGTTGACAGAAGTCATCTGGTTAGCGTGAAAGGGTCAGAGCAGGGACATGAGTAGAGGGTGGTGGGAAGTCAATGAGGGCCCCTCAAACAGGGACAAAACAAAATATCACTGTTTAACAGCTGGGCTCTCTCTCTCTCTCTCTCTTTCTCTGGCTCTCTCTATAACTATTGAGATGTAGCCCTAACCCTAACTCAGAGAGGGACATATTTCTCCTGTGTGATAAATAGTGTGTGCTTGATTTAACTCTGCCACGTCTAGTACACACACACACACACACACACACACACACACACACACACACACGTTACCACCCTCACTCCTGCATTCCCCCACAGTGGTAAAACTGGGTAAGTCAGGCTCTATGTGGTCAAAGCGTTGGCTGTGTGATTGCATAAGTGACATAATGAACACTTTGATTCCGCCAGTAGATATTTCAGCCGGCCACAGAACACGACAGATCTGTATCACTGTTTGTTTTTTTCCAGGAAAGGAATGGTGCTGGGAGAAGGAGAGAGTAAGAGAACAGTTGTTTCTCCTCCGTACAGTATAGAAATGGGCAGTACCGTGGAATTCATTTAAATTCTACACAGCTGAGTTTTGTCCGACTATAAAGTATGTTATAAAGTCTGGGTGGGTACTGGAGATGGATGGACGTCCCAAAAACGAGTTGTTTTACTGTGGTCATTTTCAACAGAAATGAATCCACTTCTCTGTGCTGTCTCCAATTCAAAGGTAATGGAACCCCTTTCTCAACTCCTGCTTAGATTGAGGTCTGCTGGTCTGCTACTTAATCCTTGTATTAACACTCTTGACAGGTCTGACTAGGAGTATGAGGCTAACTACTATAGCATAAGCAGCTTAACCTGCAAACCTCAAAATATATTTCTCTCTCTCTCTCTCTTTCTCTCCTCACTCAAGAGTTCCACTGGACCCTGACAGAGTGGCTCTGATGTACAGCACATACCTAGAGTAACCCCTGACCTCCACCTCTCAGCACCACATTCAAGTACGCACACACACACACACACAAAACCTTGATCTAGGTCCAGAGATCTTGGATTTAGATTGAGCTACTGCTGCATATTTGGCACACAAGCCCCCATATTCCAAGCCAGCCATGTCTCTGTGATAGCCTGTACGCGCTTAGATTTCATTGTCATAAGCAGCTATGAAGTCTCCCAGACGTCAAGCTGTGCATTAGCATACGGGGTGTTTGTGTGTGTGTGTGTCTGTGCTATGCCTCGGGCCCTAACCCAAATGTGATAACCTCACACAGTTACACATAGACAGAAATATGCTCCCGCTCCCCAAGTGAACATTGATTTAATTTCCCAACCACGTGTGAGTGGGTTGGGATTTCTGTGGGACGAGGTGAAAGGATAACTTCATGGTGCTCTGTAGTGTGTTCGACAAACTTCACGTCCTCAGGACGAGTTAGGAAGGGTAGTGTCCAGTTTTGCGTGTTTAAGACCGGGGCCTGGCATTCACAGAGAGAGTTCCTATTTCATTTCTCTGTTTTAGTAACAACTAAAAAACGACGTAATAATAGGTCCATTTAACGTTTTTACTTGAGTAATTACAGAATAACTATAGCATAACTACTGTACACAGATTTTGAGAGGAACCTAATGTGAAGGGTTACCAGAACATGTTATCTACAGACGAGTGTAAAAACGTTAGGTCCAGGATTCCTGTGTGGGTCCTGTCCTCTCCATGGTAGTCCATTGACGAGTGACCTGTCTCATGCAGGGGAGAGCTATTGTGTGTAAGGACTGATGGATGGATGCATGGCTGAAAGAGAGCTGCACCCCAGAGTGGGCAACAATAGCAGAACTGTCAGTCTGTGATGTAGGTTAGTGAGAAGGCATTCTGAACATGAGGAGAGGCTGGCAGATACTCTGATCTGGGAAGAGAGAGAGCGAGAGAGCGAGAGAGAGAGAGAGCGAAAGAGCGAGAGTGAGAGAGAAAGAGAGAGAGCGAGACCACTCATTCAGTTGCACTGAGTGAGGATGGTTAGGGTTCAAATCAAATCAAATTTGATTTGATTTGGGGTTAGGGTTAGAGAAAGCATTTCCAAAGACAGAGGCATCCACGAGGCATGGTCTGTTTCAGAAATTGAAGGTTTCCAGTTCCAAGTCAAACATTGATGCTTATCAGGGAGTGTGTGGCTGTAGGGAGTGTGTGTTTGTGTGTCCCCGCCTGCTATAGGTTTTCAGCAGACCTGGAAGAGCACTTGTGGGACACATGACAATGTATAATCTAGCACGAATGGCAATTCTGTCAGGCACTATACGGAGTAAAAGGAATTGTGAGCCTCAAAGTGCAAACAGTAACATATCTAGGCTACTGATAGGTACTGTCACTACTTGAGAATGTGTGTACTGCTACTGTTGCCGCCCTGTAGGCTATGTAATTGTAGCCTCTGTTGGCCTTGTAGCTGCGAGGTCGTTGGTTCAAACCCTGTTGCAGGCATTCCAGCACAATTGCTCGACTGTCTTTCGGGTATTAGGACAACTGTGTGCGTATGTTGGTGTGTGTCTGTGCGTGCAAGGTTCACTTACTTTCTGAGTCGCTGATGCCACTGTCACTGACGCTGGCACTGCTCCGTCTCTTCACGGTCTTCAGGTGCTCGTCATACTGGAAGTGTCTCTTCTCCATCGGGGAAGTGAAATCCTCGATCACCGCGTCGAACTCACACAGCACGTCAGACAGATCATCCTCCTCAAGGAATTGAGCTGAAATAACGGAGGGAATAAGCATGTGTTACTATACTGGCTGGACTGGTATGCCTATCCCACAACCATTCTCAATCAAAATATATTTTTCTTTACTTCATTTCAGTTAATAAAATAAATAGCTCTCTATTAATTTAGCCTATCCCATGCAACCGATGTTTTTGTGTCATTGAAATATGTGCAACACACATGTTACATTGGAACAATGTTACATTGTAACAGCTGGTGAATAAGAATCACACTTGCACGACTTCACATAACCTCACGGCTCCCTTTCTGAAAGGTCCAATAACGCCGTGCCTGGTCAGTGTTCAGTGCATTGTCCAGTGGAAGTCGACAGAACAACAGATGAGATGGTCTAACTTACATTTGCCTTGAGACTTCAACTTTGGAGACTTCATTTTTCGTGTCTTGTGAATCTCAAAAGTATCCAGTATAATGAACTTGTTCGGGACGAAGTAAACTCCGCGGGTATCTCCAATAACAACGTGTTTGCACTCTGCGCGCTCTGTCCGCTACTAGTCCGCTAAAGCAAAGCGCTGTCCCTCTGACAAAGTGTCCGGCGTCTCAAGACTGGTTTTAAAGTCTCCCCGTCCCACAGGCGGGGCGGTGACTCGGAGGAGGCGGGAGAGATAGGGAAAGGGAGAGAGAAATTCTTATTATTTAGTAATTTCTGTGAGTGTAATGTTTACTGTTCATTTTTATTGTTTATTTCACTTTTGTATATTATCTACTTCACTTGCTTTGGCAATATTAACATATGTTTCCCATGTCAATAAAGCACCTTGAATTGAATTGAGAAAACGCACTGTGCATGATTTTACGGTAAAGGCCTATCATTGACCGTTTTCTATTCCTAGGATGATACTCCGCTGGTTGGCGTCATCCCCGGTAGCTATGTGTTTGTAAACAACTTGTGTGTGTCTCTAAGCGGTCAGAGATGTAATGCTTACCGGGCATACACTACGTGTAATTCTTTTACGTTTTATTTATATCCCTGACCCTGATATTTCCGTCTTCTATCACTGGGCAGTTTTTGAACAGAATGTGGTAAAACGTTGTTAACTAATTAAACTAATTAACAATTTATTTAACTATGTATTATTTGAAATGTGGACAATGCCGATCTTCTTCAATAATTGTTAATAGTCTCATTCATAAATTAACAAAATAAGTTTAATCTTGTAGCCTATCATAGCATGAAATGTATTCATAAAATAGACTACTGTCTCTGTGCGATATCCCCTTTCAATATCTTTGTTAGTCTATGTCAGAATGGGCTGGAACTGGAATTACACATAAATCCGGCAACCTAATTGAGTTTCTGGTAGTAGGCTAATTCTAATTTGGAGCGACACCATGTGGTGTGAAGTAGAGTTGCAGCCCCTGGAGCTGGCTGATGTCTGCTGCCCCTCTAATAAAATACAGTACATCAAGAATCTGACCGAATATTCATATCCTATGGTATCTGATGTGAAATACGGTGTGATAAGCAGGATAAACAATATTTCTGATATTCTGTTTTTGTTCTAGGGTAAGATTTCTTGCTCCTCATTTGTACTTAACCAAACTCCAATGATCTTTTTGTGTCATGATGATTTATTTACGGATCTCTAATGCAGTACAAAACACTTTTGTTACATATCAAATCAATACATACGTCATAGCACTCACTGTCAGTACACATTTTCAGATTGCTTATACACCACTGCGTCATAAAAATACGTGTCTTTACTAGGCTATATACTGTATAATTTAGATCACCCTTCATTGTATTGGCTTTTCACTTTGAAGTCTTTGCATGAGTGGCAGCAGCAAATATATCAGGTCTCAGAATGTGAAGATAGGCTCATTTGCTCGGCCACTTGGGCATCATTAGCATTGGAGAGCTGTGACAATGTCTGGGAGCCAGCCGCATTTCTCCTCCTTACACAAACGAAAATACTGAGTAGAATAATTATGGCCACCATGCCCAGTGGACCTGACTTGACATAAAGACCCACTCTGTCGATCCCAGACTCAGGTATCCAGCTGACATCCAGCTTGTTGTCCAGACTGAGGTGGGAGGTGGTGCAGGTGTAGTTGTGTCTCTCTCGCAGCTCCTCTGTGTTGACCTCCAGACTCTTTCTCAGCTGGTAGGTCCCGTCTCCATTGGGCAGCAACTGGCCCCCAGTCATGTCCTGTTCTAATATTGGCTGGCCGTCTCTCAGCAGGGTCAGATTGATGTGGCGGGGGTAAAAACCATACGCCAGACAGCTCACACGGGCTCCTCCAGACATGGCTTTCTGTATGAGCCTGACTCTGGGACGCACTTTACGCATCACAAAGTTCTTCAATCTCTCCAGAAATTTCTTCAATGTTTTTATGCAAATGGGTAGGTAAATGGTCTGATAACGCCATTTTGCATATGTTTGATGCACCTCACTCCATGGCGACAGTAGGTTTCCGGAATTGTATGAATAATGTGTCATGTTGTAATATATTAAATCAGCTAAAATTGCATTGAAAGCATCTGTGGACAGAATAAGGCCTGGTTCACCAGTATCCAACATCTCACAGCCAGCCATTCTCTGCTGAACATCTATATTCCCTGTGGAATTAAAGCGAAACCTCAGGTCTGACAGTCGCCTTTTCATGCTGAGGAACATGTGTCCAAACACATTAGCTGCATCTTGGGCTACGTCAACCTCTGTTTCGTCTGGGGCGTAAGGTCCCTTGTGAATAAACTGCTCCGTGTTGGAGTCAAAGTAGCCAACTTGAATGTCATCCTGCATCAACACAACACTACACTCAGGGAAAGTTGCTTCTCCTGAGATACAAGTTGCGAATGCCAACAGAGAATGAGATCCTGAATGTGAGTGAAGGTGAAAACAAGATCAGTGAATATTTTTTACAATGTCTGAAAAGCTCCTAGAATCAATACTAAATGACATATGACAGAGAATAAAAAGTTCATCTTACCTGCGTTTATGATGGTGTATAATGAAAGAAAAAGCCAAAAGAAACACAGTTTTACCATGGTTCTGAATGTGTTCAATATTTTTCTGTACGCTCATATGCTTCTAGGGCAGCTCTCAAATAATAAGGCACACTTTCACTTTCACTAAGCCTTACAGACTTTCACTTTCTTGGCAAACGCCTAGTATATGCTGTCCTTGGAAAAACCTGCAATAAACTGTTTCTCAAACAGAATTCGGGATTTCAATTATGATAATGTAGGAGAAAAAACATGTTCGGTCTGCCTATTAAAGTATTTTATGTGTGCCAAGCTATTCTTCTGTTAAATTAGGCTCTCATTTGACAAAAACTCTCCTTTGTGGTTTCTTATGTTTTGTATCACGGTTTGATTTGATCCTATTTCCATTTCATGTCAAATGATTTCTGAGAGCTTGCCTAAGGAAATTATGTCACAATCTGGCCTTGTGTCCAGAGGCCAAGCCATGAAAACTAGACAGCTGTGCTATAGTAACTCCCTGTCATCTCCAGGCTGACCAGGGGCGGACTGCCATCTGGCATTTCGGGCAAATGCTAGATGGGCTGGTCCATTTATAGCCTAGTGGGCCTGTCTTACTTGTATTTTTTTTGCAAAATGATAATTATCTGGCTAATAATGTGGGACTGAACAAATAACATTGGCTGGTGTGGGGGACTTGAGAAAAATATGGGCCATTGTGGGGCCTCAAGGAAATCATTTGTCCTGTGTAATAAAAATGCCAGAGCCGATTTCTGGTCCCAGTCCGCTCCTGAGGCTTGTATATAGAATGACGCTGCAATGGATAGCTGCCGTTTTACGGGTTCCTGCTATTTTGTATATTTTTTTGCACTGATCCTAACTTTTTTTGTACATAATGTTCTACTTCAGTGAGTCGGCAGCATAGGATGCACTGCTCACAACAGACCAGGTCCTAATCGCCAAAACCCGTAAAAGGAAAACACGGCGTAAGAGAGGCCGACGTGTGGGCACCCTGACAAAATAACCTTTAGTTAATAAATAATCTGCCTCTACCCTCCACTCTATTGGCGTATGTACAATTACTGGAGAACAATCTGGATGAGCTCTGTTCGAGACTATCCTATCAATGGGACCTGAAGAACTGTAATACGTTTCTCTGAGTCGTGGCTGAACAACGACATGGATAATGTACAGTTGAAGTCGGAAGTTTACATACACTTAGGTTGGAGTCATTAAAACTCGTTTTTCAACCACTCCACAAATTTCTTGTTAACCAACTATAGATTTGACAAGTCAGTTAGGACAACTACTTTGTGCATGACACAAGTCATTTTTCCAACAATTGTTCAGAGACAGATTACTTCACTTATAATTCACTGTATCACAATTCCAGTGGGTCAGAAGTTTACATACACTAAGTTGACTGTGCCTTTAAACAGCTTGGAAAATTCCAGAAAATTATTTAATGGCTTTAGAAGCTTCTTGACATCATTTGAGTCAACTGGAGGTGTACCTGTAGATGTATTTCAAGGCCTACCTTCAAACTCAGTGCCTCTTTGCATGACATCATGGGAAAATCAAAAGAAATCAGCCAAGACCTCAGGAAAAACATTGTAGACCTCCACAAGTCTGGTTCATCCTTGGGAGCAATTTTCAAATGCCTGAAGGTACCACGTTCATCTGTACAAACAATAGTACGCAAGTATAAACACCATGGGAACACGCAGCCTTCATATTATTGACTGTATGTGTGTTTTACTCCATGTGTAACTCTGTGTCGTTGTATGTGTCGAACTGCTTTGCTTTATCTTGGCCAGGTCGCAATTGTAAATGAGAACTTGTTCTCAACTTGCCTATCTGGTTAAATAAAGGTGAAATAAAATAAAATAAAAATATGGCTTAGGAAGGAGACGTGTTCTGTCTCCTAGAGATTAACGTACTTTGGTGCGAAAAGTGCTAATCAATCCCAGAACCACAGCAAAGGACCTTGTGAAGACGCTGGAGGAAACAGATACAAAAGTATCTACATCCACTGTAAAACAAGTCCTTTATCGACATAACCTGAAAGGCCGCTCAGCAAGGAAGAAGCCACTGCTCCAGTGGTGAGATGTTGCTTCATTATATCTACATAATTTTCGTCCTCATGATTCCATCTATTTTGTGAAGTTCACCAGTCCCTCCTGCAGCAAAGCACCCCCACAACATGATGTTGCCACCCCCGTGCTTCACGGTTGGGATGGAGTTCTTCGGCTTGCAAGCCTCCACCTTTGACTGATTGAGATGTTGCTTCATTATATCTACATAATTTTCCTCCTCATGATTCCATCTATTTTGTGAAGTTCACCAGTCCCTCCTGCAGCAAAGCACCCCCACAACATGATGTTGCCACCCCCGTGCTTCACGGTTGGGATGGAGTTCTTCGGCTTGCAAGCCTCCACCTTTGACTGATTGAGATGTTGCTTCATTATATCTACATCATTTTCCTCCTCATGATTCCATCTATTTTGTGAAGTTCACCAGTCCCTCCTGCAGCAAAGCACCCCCACAACATGATGTTGCCACCCCGTGCTTCACGGTTGGGATGGAGTTCTTCGGCTTGCAAGCCTCCACCTTTTTCCTCCAAACATAACGATGGTCATAATGGCCAAACAGTTCTATTTTGTTTCATCAGACCAGAGGACATTTCTCCAAAAAGTAAAATTGTTGCTTCATTATATCTACATAATGGTTGCAAATGGGTCTTCCAAATGGACAATGACCCCAAGGATACTTCCAAAATTGTTGCAAAATGACTTAAGGACAACAATGTCAAGGTATTGGAGTGACCATCACAAAGCGCTGACCTTAATCCTATAGAAAATTTGTGGGCAGAACTGAAAAATGGTGTGCGAGCATGGAGGCCTACAAACCTGACTCGGTTCAGCTCTGTCAGGAGGAATCGGCCAAAATTCACCCAACTTATTGTGGGAAGCTTGTGGAAGGCTACCCGAAACGTTGGACCCAAGTTAAGCAATTTAAAGGCAATGCTAGCAAATACTAATTGAGTGTATGTAAACGTCTGACCCACTGGGATTGTGATTTTAGCACTAGCTGCTAAACAGAAGTGGGTGTGCGTTGAAGTTGGAGACTTTTATCTCCCTCACCAACTTTAAACATCTGCTATCTGAGCAGCTAACCGATCGCTGCAGCTGTACATAGTCTATCGGTAAATAGCCCACCCAATTTACCTACCTCTTCCCCATACTGTTTTTATTTATTTACTTTTCTGCTCTTTTGCACGCCAGTATCTCTACCTGCACATGACCATCTGATCATTTATCACTCCAGTGTTATTAATCTGCTAAATTGTAATTATTCTCCTACCTCCTCATGCCTTTTGCACACAATGTATATAGACTCTTACTGTGTTATTGACTTGTTAATTGTTTACTCCATGTGTAACTCTGTGTTGTTGTCTGTTCACACTGCTATGCTTTATCTTGGCCAGGTCGCAGTTGTAAATGAGAACTTGTTCTCAACTAGCCTACCTGGTTAAATAAAGGTGAAATAAAAAAAATAAAAAAATAAAAAAATAAAAAATCCCAGCCCAGTGGGTGAAAAGGCAGAAAGTAGAGAATTTCAGATGTCTAATTTAGAAGTGACAAAAATCATAGATTTTCTGCATCATTTTTAGACAAAAAGTTTCAGAGTTTTGCAATGTTACAAAGATGGGAAAAGCTGTCCTTGAAATATTCTTGATATTTTTTCGACAAAAGAGAAATCAGGGTCCAGAGTAAAGCCGAGGCCCTTCACAGTTTTATTTGAGACGACTATACAACCGTCAAGATTCATTGTCAGATCCAACAGAAGATCTCTTTGTTTCTTCGGACCTAGAACTAGTATCTCTGTTTTGTCCAAATTTAAAAGTAAAACATTTGCCACCATCCACTTCCTTATGTCTGGAACACGGGCAATTATGGGGCTTCACCCTGTTTCATCGAAATGTACAGCTGTGTATCATCCGAACAGCATTAACGTTAATATTATATTTCCGAATGACATCACCAAGAGGTAAAATATATAGTGAAAACTTTATTCTGACTAATCTCTCATCATTGATTACATTGACTTATTTCAGCAATTTGAGTGTTTTTCTGTCTAATGTTGCTGGGGCATATTATTCTGCTTTAATGTTACACCTGAATCACTACGATAAATATACTGGTTATTCTTGACTGTATTTTTAATAAAGCTGAGATGTGTAGGAATACAGCTGAAATTAGTCATTGACACAGACATTGTGGCGTAGCAGGACAATTTGACTGCGGTGAACCATGGAGTTGTGAGTTCAAATCCCAGGTAAGGACATGTTGAATAATAATTACTGTATTAAAAAACATGCACGATGTAGTCAAATCTTTAAGTTGAAAACACTGTGTGTATCATAACAGATTTTTGTTCGCAGGGTATCATCTGTGAAATCTCATGCTTTAATCAACGTGAAATATCACATGAAGTGTTCCAAAAACACACAGTTTCACATGATTTCACACGTGCAAAACATGTGGAATTTCTGTAAGGAATCACATACTCGGCTGTTCCTGTTAATTATCTATCCTGTTGCCTAGTCACTCTATTCCTAGTTATATGTACAGTACATATCTACTTGAATTACCTCGTACCCCTGCACATTGACTAGGTACTGCTACCCTGTGTATACAGCCAAGTTGTCATTACTCATCACATACTCGGCTGTTCCTGTTAATTATCTATCCTGTTGCCTAGTCACTCTATTCCTAGTTATATGTACAGTACATATCTACTTGAATTACCTCGTACCCCTGCACATTGACTAGGTACTGCTACCCTGTGTATACAGCCAAGTTGTCATTACTCATCACATACTCTGCTGTTCCTGTTAATTATCTATCCTGTTGCCTAGTCACTCTATTCCTAGTTATATGTACAGTACATATCTACTTGAATTACCTCGTACCCCTGCACATTGACTAGGTACTGCTACCCTGTGTATACAGCCAAGTTGTCATTACTCATTATGTATTTATTATTACTGCTACCCTGTGTATACAGCCAAGTTGTCATTACTCATTATGTATTTATTATTACTTTTATTATTATGGATTATTACTTTTCTATTATTTCTCTATTTTCTCTCTCTGCATTGTTGGGAAGGGCCCGTAAGAAAGCATTTCACTGTTAGTCTCCACCTGTTGTTTACGAAGCATGTGACTAATACAATTTGATTTGGACATTTCCAAAGCTCTCTCCTGTCGGGTTCTTTTGCAGACCCAGCTCTCGCTGAGACTTTCACACCTCTGGTGTCTCTTTTAGCAGGCAGGCAAACGGACAAACAGGCCCTGTGTTTGCAGCTGCACTTGGCTGTTGACTCTGGGGTTCCGAGGTGTGACATACACCCCCACAGAGGGGATTATCAGAGGTGCAAAAGGTGACACCTTCACCCCACTGGGCTGGGAGATCTCTCCTGTTCACACGCCTACAATGACAGGGAGTCTCTACCATCCACCTTTTCTCTCTGTCTACTCACTCCCTCAGGGTCGGGGTTAATTCAGAATTTGACCAAATGATAGCATGGTAGAATGTAGTACAGTATTTGGAAAAAGTATGTTTTATTATATAGGATGTACTGTATGTTTTATGCTTCCACAGTTTCATACCACGTGCCACAATCCTAGAATGAGGCACAGTGACTGACAAAATATGAGCAATAATAGATTTTTTATTGACAAAAACTAATTAAATACTCTGAGTACTACTTACATTATTTACATTACATTCATGTTCAATTATGATACAACATACAAAGTATAAAGACGACATAGTAAAATGCATTTTGCTCTATCTGCTAAGCTTTAGGCTACTTTCTTATGTATAAAGCCGTATTATTGTCTGTATCCTATATGAGCTAAGAGCTGAATCCCAATCTGAGAAACGTGCACATAACTCATACTTCCCCCAAATTTCCCTCAAATTTCCCTTTGACATCAATTCATCATTTATGTGATGGTTTGAGTTACTGCACGCACCTGACGTTTGGATGTGCATGAAGATCTTAAAGTAGAAATGTGATTTGTGCATCTTGGATGTGTGTGTGTGTGTCCCTCATTCAAAGTCACAGCCCAGCAGTTCTATCCTGAGCGTGATGGAGGTCTTCCAGCTCTGAGGGATGACTCTGATAAAGCGAGAGAAGATTGGAGGATAAATGTAGTTCTTCACATGGCCATTGTTATCCGTGTTGCCGGGGAAAGTCTGCCGGGAGTGTGGAAGACAGACAGCATGTCAGTATTTTGAACTCTTCATGTAATAGTATTATCAGATGAATACTTATTAGCGATAGCTTGGGTAGAGAAGTAACAGCAGGACTGTAAAATAACCCTCAATACCATTGCTTAATACCATCGCTTAATACCATTGCTTAATACCATCGCATAATACCATCGCTTAATACCATCGCATAATACCATTGCTTAATACCATCGCATAATACCATTGCTTAATACCATCGCTTAATACCATTGCTTAATACCATCGCATAATACCATCGCATAATACCATCGCTTAATACCATCGCTTAATACCATTGCTTAATACCATCGCATAATACCATCGCTTAATACCATCGCATAATACCATCGCTTAATACCATCGCATAATACCATCGCTTAATACCATTGGTTAATACCATTGCATAATACCATCGCATAATACCATCGCTTAATACCATCGCATAATACCATTGGTTAATACCATTGCATAATACCATCGCATAATACCATCGCTTAATACCATCGCATAATACCATCGCATAATACCATCGCTTAATACCATCGCATAATACCATCGCTTAATACCATCGCATAAAACCATCGCTTAATACCATCGCTTAATACCATCGCATAATACCATTGCTTAATACCATCGCTTAATACCATCGCATAATACCATTGCTTAATACCATCGCTTAATACCATTGCTTAATACCATCGCTTAATACCATCGCTTAATACCATTGCTTAATACCATCGCTTAATACCATCGCATAATACCATCGCTTAATACCATAGCTTAATACCATCGCTTAATACCATTGCTTAATACCATCGCTTAATACCATCGCTTAATACCATCGCTTAATACCATTGCTTAATACCATTGCTTAATACCATCGCTTAATACCATCGCATAATACCATCGCATAATACCATCGCTTAATACCATCGCATAATACCATCGCTTAATACCATCGCTTAATACCATCTCTTAATACCATTGCTTAATACCATTGCTTAATACCATCGCTTAATACCATCGCTTAATACCATTGCTTAATACCATTGCATAATACCATTGCTTAATACCATCGCATAATACCATTGCTTAATACCATCGCATAATACCATCGCTTAATACCATCGCTTAATACCATCGCATAATACCATTGCTTAATACCATCGCATAATACCATCGCTTAATACCATCGCATAATACCATCGCTTAATACCATCGCATAATACCATCGCTTAATACCATCGCTTAATACCATCGCATAATACCATTGCTTAATACCATCGCATAACCCTTTTGCCTGACTTTTCCTACCTTCGACATGTTCTCATCATCGTCAGTGTACTTCATCCAGTGTAGTCCATCATCGCTGTACTCCAGAGTGTAACAGATGACGTACATCTCTGTGCCCAGGGACTTGGCCCCCTGCGTTATGATACCTGTGATCTTCTTTACCTGGGCCAGCTCCACCTGCAGCCACTGGTTCATGTTGTTATTCTGGGGAGAGACAGGCGGGACAGAGGGATGACTGACCTGGAATGGTGAGTGTGCCCACATTAGTTTGTACATACAGTGTGTGTGTGGTGTGTGGTGTGGTGTGTGTGTGTGTGTGTGTGTGTGTGTGTGTGTGTGTGTGTGTGTGTGTGTGTGTGCGTGTGTGCGCGCGCACATGTGCCTACATGGATCTGTGTGTGTTATCGTACCTTGGCTTGCCATGCGTTGATGGTGCCCTGTGTGTTGAGTCGTGCCAGTGAGGCTTGCCAGGAACCAGAGTACCAGCTGGAGGCTGTAGAGCTGGCAGTGATACGATGGTCCTCTATCCGCCTGCTCTCCATACCCAGGGGCACTGAGCAACCTGATGGAGGGAATTAGAATACTTTCACTTTATTACACGTTTATTGGGAAATATTTGTGCTCGAACATAGGCTTGGATGCTAACATTACATTAAACAGTAGGAATGCTACCCATCATCATTATCATCATCATTATCATCATCACCATCAACAACAACAACATCCTCATCGCTCACCGTCCAGCTCACAGCCGTAGTACTCCATGCGGACCATGGGCGAGTTGTGGGAGTGGAGAGGGTGAAGTCTGATAAACCGACCAATAAGGGGAGGGAAGAGGGTGTTGACCTTCACCTGATGAGCTTCCTCGTTACCAGTGAACGTCTGGAGAATGGAAGAAAAACATTTGGATTAAAAAATATAGTCATATGTACTGTACCTCTGTATATTTAGCAGTCATAGCATTGAACAAATTCAAAAGTATCTATCAAAAGTATAATTTCAGATAACCAGAAGTATCTCTGATTTTTGACAATGTAAATATAACGCAGTGCATATAACTAGAATAAGAGCAATGTTAGAAAGTAAACACATAATCCCGTCACATGTGTTCCATTGCTCTCCAACAACGCTGTTCTATAGATGTACTCCTCACCATCCTGAACTCGTTGCTGTCTCCCTTGTAGTAGATCCACTTCCTCTTGTCCGTGCTGTAGGATATGGTGTAGTTGACCATGTAGTGGGAGGAGAACATCTGCTTGGCGCCCTGTGTCGCGACCTGACTGATCACCACGGGCCTCTGAAAGTCTACCTACAGGTCAATGGTCACAGTAGGCATCACTACAGGTGTCACCAAATAGGTATCACCACCCAGGCTTAAGTTGAGACACATAAAACCTCACCTATCGAGTTTACAGTGTCAGGAAATACTCAGGACCAAGGCATGACACTCATGTCACCCCACATCAAGCATTTCGCTACACTCGCATTAACATCTGCTAACCATGTGTATGTGACAAATAAAATTTGATTTGATTTGATTTGATCAACAGAGTGTATCCTCACAAAGACGCTGTAATGATATGATTATGCTGCCACCTGTAGGAAACGTTGAGGATTGCAAGCTCACTGCTCACCAGCTACATAATATTGCAGACACCACATGTATTCCCTGGGAGGTGAGGTTATGTACCTGTATCCAGCTGCCTGTCTTGTCTGTACTCCATGCATTGTATTTGCCTTGGTTGTTCAGTCTGGCCAGATGGGGCTCCCAGTAGCCTGCATAAGGAGAATCAAGTTAGTTAGAGGGTGAAACCAGCGGAGGCTGGTGGGAGGAACTATTGGAGGAGGGGCTCATTGTAATGTCTGGAATTGAATAAATGGAACGGAGTCCAACATGTGGTTTCCATATGTTTGATGAGTTTGATACCGTTCCATTTATTCCATTCCAGCCATTACAGTGAGGCCGTCCTCCTATAGCTCCTCCCACCAGCCTCCTCTGGGTAAAACACTGCAACTGTTAAAGTGGCACTCCAGTCTCATTTTCACCTCATGTTGCCCTTTCCTGCAGTCAAATGACCTAGTGACCTCATGGGTGGAATGTTATTAATATATCATTTCATCATTAATAAACATAAAATTAAACCCAGAAAATCTGGTGTTTCTGTGTCAAACGGTTTTGTTACATTTCAGTCTTCTGTGATGTATATCAAGTGTAATATTGAGACGCAAACTCAAAATCTTACACCTTTCAACTCCATATCTAACATGGTACAGGTGTCTTCTTCGTTTTAAGCCCAGAACCATGTGTGTGAGGTGTTCACTTATTTGTTTAAGACTACTAAGTGTGACCCTGATTAGCCCATTTACTAAACAAAAGGCACATCTCAATAGGTGGTCCAGGTATGTCATGGCACAAGTGGGGGATGGGCAATTCCTCTTTTGTGATCTATTGTTCCTCAAGCAAGCAGGGAGGCTGATGACATCATGGATTCAGACCAATTCCTTGAAGTGTCTAAAAAACACTATTTTGCTCAAAACACTTCCAAAAAAAAATCCTTTAGTATTTATACTTGGAATGTTGCTTTTGCAACAGTAAAAGTTAAAACATCACTGAAGGACATCTAACTTGGAAGGCTAGATGTCAGTTGGTAGTATTATTTCTGATTAGGCACCCAACATCTAGAGGGCGGAGGGATACTGAGTGTAAGGATACCTCTTTTGTCGTTCGCTGTGATCTGGTTGTCTTTGACGCTCCCAGAAATCAGACCCAGTGGATGGTAACACTCTGGAAAACACAAATAGATTTTATTATGGGACTGATTCTTTGGGATAATAACTGAGTCTATAATAATATAATAATTGAGTCAATTCACTCAATAAGCATTGACACTAGCAGTAAAAACGACTCTCTGGGAGTTGAGATCGACATCACACCTTTGCTGTTACATGTGGCATTGAGAAATTGGTACCATTAGCATAAGTGCTTTTGAGTGGGTCGTACTATTATCTAGAACCAGGAAGAGGGTCTGCATCCCTCTCTGTTGGGAGAGTCCAACCTCTGACTCAAGCTGCCACAGCCCCGGCTTGGAAGGCAACATCTCCAGAGTTGCAAAGCCCCCTGGGAAACAAAACCAGAGCAGGTTAGTAGTGTTGAGGAAAACTCTTTCCAAGGATCAACTAGGGATAATTATCTAGTTATTAAGAGTTTATTCAAGCAATTGCAGACGAGATCACACTCGGAGAGGAACTCAAAGGATACAGAGTCACACAGTCATTATATACTTCTTCTACACAAAGAGCTGCTTGCCTCTCCGAGGGGGAGGCAAGGTTACACAAGAGATAGCAGGACTTGGCTCCACTTCTTTCAAGCATTGTACAAACAAGAACAGGTTCTAATCAGTTCTCACAGCCTACGCGACTAAGTGAAACAACAGTGTTTTCCCACTCAAATACACACAGTACATATAACACTTTTCAACTCAAGCATTTACATAGCATTAGAACCGTTTTGCCCTAAATGTGACAAAACATGTCATCTATCCATCCAGTTAAGTTCTCACCAGGCAGCAGTGGGTAGACAGCCTGGGTGTGGTCCCTGGTCTGTTTGTGGATGAAGGTCTGGCCGTGGAAGTGGACACTGTGGAGGTCTCTGGGAGATCCCATGTTGAAGAGGTGCCAGCGGACCGTCTGGTTAGTGTACATCCTCAGACCCTTCAGACTGAAGATGATTCCGTTGATGGCTGCTCCCCCCCACATACACACAACCCCCAACAAATTAACGATTAAACAATCTCTGTTTTGTAAATTTGTCTCTGTTGTTCATTACGCATATCATGATTTTACAACCAAAAATCCAAAATCAAGACTTGATCCAGGAGGGACCAGCCATGACCCAGTAGTCAGTTATCCACCATTACCTTTCATTTAGTCAAAATGGTGTTAGATTAGAAGGTGCCTACCGCTGAATTTGAGGTTATCGCTGAAGTCATGGTCCATCACCCTGGCTCGTTTGTTCTTCCTCTCCATTATCTCATGGTTCTTCTCGTAGTACCAGCTCTTGGACTCATCGAAGGTCATGAAGAGGAGCATGAACTCCCTCATGTCCACTGCCTTCGTGCTCAGAGTGCCCTTACGACACACCAGCAATGGCCCAATCAGACCAGAGTTTATATCTTTCTCCTGGATGAGACGAGAGAAAACAAACAATCAAACACTAGATTATTGGAATATCCCTCAACAGATCACAAAGACACAACAGGTTAGTGTAGGAGATGCTTCAGAGGACAAGACATCACACGTCAACACAGAGTTATCACATTAAATACCTCAGAAGCACAAAAGGGACTATACATAGAAAATAGTGATGTTGTATCAGCTACGTTAATTAACTAAACCATCAGAAGGTAAGTGTTTACTCACAGGGTTAACCCCAGAGTAGTAGGCCCAGGTGCGACAGTCTGACTCGTCCCCGGTGGGCCCGACATTGGCGTTGACCTTCCAGAGGTATGTGTATGTGGTGTTGGGCTGGACTTCGTTGTCATACTTGTACCAGTACTTGGACTCGTCCTCGTAGGACAACCCCTCTGTCTGCTTGGTGTAGGAAACCCCATTGGCGTGCAAGGAGTACGGGCGGCTGGCCAGGTTCCTGAAAAATACCTACAGACCAAGGACACACATTTAATTTCCTGAAAAATACCGTAATACCTACAGACCAAGGACACACATTTCATTTCCTGAAAAATACCGTAATACCTACAGACCAGGAACATCAGTTTGATTACATGGTCCATTATTCATGATCATGGGCAAAACGCACCTACAGTAGATTCATGCAAAAGGTAGCCGTCAGGGTTTCCTGTCTTACCATTATGGTCTGTCCAACCTCTGCCTTGATGACTGGCCCCAGGATGCCCAGGTGTTCGTCCATCTCCCCCCGGATGTCTGGCGTGCTGAACGTGCTGTCCAGGTAACCTCGGAACACTACCTTGGTGAATCTTGTGGACCTGTCTGCTTTCTGTGTCTTATCCATCCTCCTGTTGTGGAGAGACAATGGACAAAAGGTTTTATGGAACAAAAAAGAAGGTACGCATAAATCCAGTCAGAAAAAATATCATTTGAGCACATAGAACAATAAACAAGGGACGTTATGTTTTCCCAACACATCCCACACCTCAGCCCCATCCGCTCTTTTGTCCTTACTTCTGTCCATAGCCCCCGTAGTCCCACTGCACCTCCTCCGCAGTAATGAAGTATGTCCTCACGTTATCTCCCGCCATTTTGAGGAAATATTTTGCATTCTCATCCAGAGTTAGGTCATGCATGTCCTCCTTCTCTTTGTATGGGTCAATGTAGTCGACGTACTCATACTCCTCTCTAGCGCTAACCGCTGCCATGTCTAGGACAGCATCCGGGTCATCACTGCCGTCACTCTGGACATAAATCTCATAGTCGCTGAAGTCGGGTCGTGGCACGCCAATCACAATGGCTTTGTTTGAGAAGTCCTCCTCGCTGGAAATGGGTCGGGTCCCTCTGGGGGTTTGACCGGTGATAGGAGGGGGTTTGAAACCCCTGGGGGAGAAACTGCGGCCTCTCGGAGGCTGGGGCTTGTACTCCTTCTTCTTCTTGGTTTTCATGGCATAGCCTTTACGGGGTCTTTGTCTGCGGTGGACGACCTTGATGTTGGGTTTCCGTATTTCCGGAGTTGGGC
Organism: Oncorhynchus mykiss; assembly: GCF_057628025.1. Taxonomy (NCBI): domain Eukaryota; kingdom Metazoa; phylum Chordata; class Actinopteri; order Salmoniformes; family Salmonidae; genus Oncorhynchus; species Oncorhynchus mykiss. The sequence goes on along the minus strand of NC_143043.1, from coordinate 12,340,759 downwards.
TTGGTTCCAGCGTATTTGGCAGCTCTGGGAGCTCGTTTCCAATATATTTTATCATGTGATCTGGCATCTCCATTGGGACCATCCCGTGTGTCCCCTCATAGCCCCAGTGCTCCCCCTGCAGGTCAACAGAGATGGTGCGGATGACCTCACTCCTGTTGTTTCTCAGGTAGATTACCACTTCCTCCTTGGAGCTCTCAGAACTCTGGGATAGAATCTCCTCCGAGCTGCTGTCTGGTTGCTGATTGGTTGACAGTGACAGATTGGCCGCAGCAGGATTAGCGTCAGTAGTCTCATTAGAGAATTCTGAGCTTTCTGAGGACAACTCTACAACGGCATCCGGCACAGCGGCGTTCTTTTCACTCTCAGAACTAGTCTCCTCTGATGAATTCCAGTGGTTCAAACCAGAAGTGTTTGCTGTGCCATTTTGTTTGGGCACTATGTCAGAGAATGTTTCAATGTCTGATGGTTGTGTGCCATTTTGTGGCACCACACTGCTGACGTTGCCAGGTGTGGATGTGGCGTCAGAGAAATAGGTACCATTTCCTTGCTCAGTGGTGGTGTTGGTGTCCAATGAACCGTTCACGGTTATGTTACCACTATCCTCAGTTTCAAGGTCAAAGTTGGTCATGTTGTGTTCTTCCACCAAGGTAAAAATGAACTCTGCAACTTCAGCACTCACCACACTCTCTGATTGGTTGGTTATATTCGGAGATGAATTTGAAGCTGTTCCGTTTTCATTGGATGAAGCGGTTGTAGACTCTCTGGCCAGGAGTACAATATCGTTGCCGTCAATCCCCTTGTTCTCTTCTGTGGTGTTGGAAGAGGGGTCGGGAAGAAGCACAGAGTAAGAGAAGACATCGCCTCGTGTAATCCTTCCCTCTAACTCTCCCACTAATGCTTCAACTTTTGAGGTGCTATTCACAGTGGCCCAATCCCCTCTGATCTGCATCACTCTCTCACTCTCAGCCTTTGAGCTATTGTTGAACGGACCTGGTGAAGCTTTGGTTGCTGTAACTTCTGTACTATTGGTACTTACTGAAGTGATGTTGCTGTCGACAAATGATAAACTGTTGTTATGAGCTGTTATGTTCTTTGATTCAGTCTCAGCCATTGAGGAGCTGTTAAGATTTGAGTCTAACTGATCTGTGGTAAAGTTCAGCGCTTCTGTTGCATTCTCAATTATGCTCTTGTTCAACAAAGCCTTTGTCGTAAAGTTGCCCCCGTCAATCGTCTCCCTCTCGGCCAATGACGTGTTTGTAGGTGCATCGTAAGAGGATGAGGTGTGGTTTGCATTCGCGTCTCCGTCGGGATCAGGCACATCAGCGCTATCGTAGTCGTACGGAGAGAGATCCAACATCTCCACGTCCGTCTCATTCGTCTTTTTCTTGATTGACCTAAGGTCCAGAAAATCGGCCCAGCCCGCTGTATAATCATCAACCTCCACCATGTTCTTTTTCTCTTTCACCTCGTCCCTCTTCTCCTTATCTTTAGCCTCGTTAATGTCCATGGGTTTCCAGATGGAGAAGTCAGCGCTGATCTTCGGATCCGTCACTGTCGCCGCCACGGTCTCGTCTTCGTATTCATAGACGTAGTCTCGGAAGCACTCCACGTCTCTGAACTTCACACGCATTCCCTTGGTGGTCTCATGGGAGTTCATGGAAGCCAGCAGCCAAACACCTAACAAAAGAACAGACCATATTTAGTCCTTGAATCCTAACAAAAGGAAACATTTGACATCATCTTAATCCTGTATTGTGCCTGCTGTAGAGTTGACGGCTGGAGACCCAAATGCATTTTCCACCACTAACCTATCTATTGCATCTTGTAGAACTACGGGTTAGAGGTTTGGAAGTTGAGTGTGCGGAGTGTATGGCCAGTTAACCCCGCTGACTCACCAATGTTATCCATGTTCATGGTGATGGTCTCTCCAGTCATGGGGAACAGGCTGAGGAAGTCCTCCGTCTGATCGTTCAAGTCGAAAGTGTGACCGTAGAAGGTTGCAGTCTGAATGTAGTCCTGCTCTCCAACACTGGACACGTGCCACGTCACGATCTCACCATTGCAGAAGCCCAGCAGCTGACCACTCTCGAACACGTAGCCGTTAATCGCTGGGGGAGGAAATGATACCATTTAAGTCAATAAAGGAGGTGGTCAGATTTGAGGAAAATGATTATTCTGAATATGAAGCACAGTTTTTGACAGTGATAGGCAGTTGATTTTTATGAACGTGATTCTTCTATGTGGAGTGCATTCTAGATAGGAGGAAAGATTTAGTATATGATACATTTTCTCAATTTCAATAATCTTCTGCCTGTCCCAGACCATTCCTGTCTCTAACATGTATGAATTGTTTTGATGAAGGGAAGTGATACTCACTATGCATAACGTTTGATTTATAAAACTCTGGGTCTTCTTTCTTGACCTTTGCTGGTTCACTGTACGATACAATGTTGTCATCTAGATACCAGCTCTTATTCTCATCAAAAACAGTAAACATGGCGTGCTGCTCTTTGTCTGATTTCAGCTGCAGAGACAAAGCTTAATTTAACACTGCACATCCAAAATCTGTAAAAGTACATTGTATCAAATTCTGTTCTGGCATTAGTAGAGAGAGGCCAGTTGCAGTACCTATGTAGTAGTAGTAAAATGTTATAGTAGTGCAGTAGTAGTAATGAAGTAGCAGTAGTATAGTACCTGCATGTTCCTTAGAAGTGATGTATTAGTAATTGAGTAGAAGTCGTATCAGTGTAGTACCTGCACATTCCTCTTGTTGAGGGACTGGCTCTTGCAGATGAGCAGAGGTCCAACTAGGCCTGAGGCGATGTCTCGGGGTGTGTTCACTGCACTGTGGTACATACGGGTCAGGCATTGCGAGTCGCCCGCCAAAGGTTCATCCTCTTCGATCACCTGCCACACATAGGTGTGCGTCTCGCCAGGCTGAACCCCATGGGTCTGGTTACCTCCTGCCGGGTAGTTGGCCCCCTCTGCTACTTTGTCGATGGTCAGTCCGTGTGGGTAGATGCTGTACGGCCGTGTGGCCATGTTCTTAAAGACAATCTGTGAATGTGGGGAACAGTTGCTTGAGAAGGCACTGGCAAAAGACAATTGTGGACACAGTTTAGTGTTCATGCATGGAGAAGAAGGTAGAATACACATCTTATCAACTTAAGAATTGGGCACATGAAAAAAGTGGGCATTTGAAAATAGAACATTTGTATCTCACCTTGATGACATCATGGATCTGCGCCCTGATGACAGGGCCAATGATGCCCACCTCCATCTTCCTCTGTTTGTTTTCGGCCCTCTCAGTGAACTTGGCATCTTTGTACTGCGTGTACACTGCCTTCTTATATTTCTGGCCTATACGCTCTGGGCTTCGCTTCAGATACTTGAACTTGAAGTCTCTGAGAGAAACAGGAAGAGAAACGGATGTGATGTCACAGGAAGTCAGGTCACACTGAGATTAGTCAACAGATTAATGGAGAATGTCAAAGTGGCGATCATGTCACAAATACAACGATGGTATTATCTATTACTGTATTAAGCTGAATTGGTTCCCAATTCTAAATTGGCTGAATTTAGTTTAGATCGATAAATAATTGCGGGCTAAAGTAAAGCAAAATGAGTAAGTCAATAAATATCTGTAAAGCTGTTCACCCGTCAATGTATTCTGGCATGTTTGGTGCGTAGTCCCAGACAACCTCCTCAGCTGCGATATAATAGGTCCACTCCTGGCTCTCTCGTTTCTGCTTGATGGTCAGCTTACGTTTGGGAGGGTTAAAGCCCTCGCAGCTCCTCACTTCGACAAAGCCATGCATACCAGCTGCAACAGCAGAGAAGTTAGTTTGTTCAGGAGGGTCATGTTGATTTAACATGTTGGGAATAGAACATTACACATTCAATCAATCAAACTTGATTCAAAGTGCATTTCAAAATGTCAATACACTACAATATATCTGAATAAACCTCAATCTGTTCTGTGGTCCATCACAGTAAATCTCACACCACACATATTCTCAGAACCCATATGCAAATATAATACACAATTAGATTTTTTTTTTGCTATCTAGAACCTAAACTGGTTCTTCGGCTGAACTCTTTAAAATATATATTTTGGGGTTCCAGGTAGAACTATTTTCGGTTCTATGCAAAATCCTTTCCACATGGATCCCAAAAGAGTTCTACCTGGAATCAAAAAGGGTTATTCTATGGGGACAGCCAAATAACTGTTTTGGCACCCTTTTTTCTAAGAGTGTAGCTCGGTTATATGAATGTCATTAAGCCATTGACACGTACCCTCCAGGTGCTTGCTGGTGTGTGAGGAGAGGAGCCAGCGGCCCGTGTTGACGGCGGTCATGTTGGCGCTGGTGGCAGTGCCAGCGATCAGGCCCACCGAGGATACCCGATGGTCAGCCTGCTGCAGGACCTGCCCATTGATATGCACCGAGAACAGCTCAGGCTCTGAACTCATGCCGACCAGGTGCAGGCTGACAGAGGTGTGGGCGCAGACAGTCAGACCTGGGGGGAAGGGAGGGACAGGAGGAGGAGATGGAGAGAAGACAGGGAGGGGGACAGACTTGAGGAAGGAATGAGCCCACTACACGCTCTATACCCATATAATCTGAGAAAGGTGGAAGCAATAGTTCCAAGCAACAACCAGCTGGGATGGAACAACTAAAGCAGACAACCTAAACTACCTAAAGCACAACAACCATTATCTGTAGATATCAGCAGAACTCAAGAGTGATGAGAGAGGATCTGACTGACTGACCTGGCACTGATCCGTTGGTGTATCCATTGATTGTGTGTTTGATGTGGCTTTGAGTGGCAGTTGCACTGTCCATCTTTGGCTTATACCAGCTCTTACTCTCATCCAACACTCCCATGAGGAAGACGTATTCCTGGTGGAACAACACCTGTTCTCCAGACATGTCAAGACTACCTGTAGGGAGGTACAGAGGGTGGTTCAGTTCATTTCTTTCTGGTTACTTACTGACATGGTTGTTTTGGTACTTATGCCACTGTGTCAGGAATAGGCCTCATACATTTCACATTTACATGTACATACCTGCTTTACAGATGAGCAGGGTGCCGATCAGTCCTGAGTTGTAGTCCTTGACAATGTCAAAGTGGGAGAGGTAGGTGTAGGTGAGACAGGAGGGGTCTGCGGCCCGGGGGACAATGTCTGATGTCACCTCCCAGTAGTATGTGTGTTCACCTCCAGGGGGCACCGCATCGTCTTCCTTCTCAAATTGAGACGTGTTGTCAAAGTACAGGGAGCCTAAAGGGAGGGATGTTTGGTTCATAATAATAAAATAAAGCAGAATGAGAAATAACTTAATTGCCATTTAATGATCAGAATCTGTCTTGGTTAAAAGGTGACTTTGTCACCTGGCCTGATTCGCCTATACTCTAAATTTTACCTTTATTTAACTAGGCAAGTCAGTTAAGAACAAATTCTTATTTTCAATGACGGCCTAGGAACAGTGGGTTAACTGCCTGTTCAGGGGCAGAACGACAGCTGTGTTTGGCCTTTTCATTAATATTAACCAGGACAGGACCTTGTCAGCTCAGGGATTTGAACTTGCAACCTTCTGGTTACTAGTCCAATGCTCTAACCACTAGGCTACCCTGCCACCCCAAATAAACATACAATTTACAGTGACCCCAGTTAACATTTAACAAATGGCTAATCTCCAAAATATGCAAACCATCTTCATAAAAAATGGTAGAATCTAGGAAAATCTGGGGAATTTAAGAGGTCTATTCACTGCCATCTTGTTACGATGTTACATAACCTTGCAATGGCACAATTAATTTTGAGTTAAGAATGAATTAAAGAGTAATAACACTACATCCTGTGCATTTACAAAACTCATCTCTCAACCCCCCAAGGCTTTATTAGGGGAAATCATGGATTTCCACAGGTTTTAGGGAGAATCCTTTGGACTTTAGGACTGGCTTGTATGTTAATATGTGTGTCCTGGTTAATATTAATGAAAAGGCCAAACACAGCTGCTTGTGTTGCACAACATGTGTACTTAACTGAATGAATAACATTCAAAATGCCCTAAGTCCCCTTTTCCAACCACATCAATGACTGTCTAGGCCACAGGATGGGTGAATCTGTCTGGGATAGAATACCTCACTGTTTCCACATAGTTACCACAGTCATAATGACAACAATCATGGCTAGACTTGTAAATTGTTGGACATTTCCCGACAGATTTTAATAAATGATATCTGTAGAATTCTGTACGAGAACACTTAGTGGGAATACCTGTCAAAAAAAATCCCAATTTAAAAGTAACCACCAATGAGCTCTGATAGGCCAGTTAATACAGACAACATCATTGGTTTGTACCCACCCTCTGACTGCTTCCCGTAAGCGATCCCGTGGGCATGGAGGCTGTAAGGACAATCCGCCATGTTCTTGAACATGACCACAATGGTCTCTCCCTCTTGACCACGGATGGTGGGCCCAAGGAGCCCTGCAAAACACAACAAAAACACATTGGTTAAGAGGGATGTTCTTGCTGCTAATTTGGTTATTTTTTCTGAACAGTCAAAATCGTGTGTTCATGAAATTGGATGATATTTGGATGAAACCAGATCAAAGTATGATGAGCAAAGTATGAATAATGACTGTTGCTTCTAAACTGATCAAGTTTGACGATGAAGTTACTGGTCCCATCCCCCATGTCAAACACTTGGGTTCATTATTAGGGTGACATTTTAATACAACTATGGTAACATGATATTCTCTTACCTAATTTAAATAAGTAACACTTTGTAACCAACATCAGAGACAGCGTCTTGGCAGAGGGGAGTGGTTTATATAGTTCTATAGCTACTCTACTGGTGTCAAAATTTGACTGTAGGGTGTCAGCAAAATAAAAGTTTACATTATTCATATCTGGCAAAGATACTTATATGTTTCCCTTTTCATCTGTGTCTGGTGTTTGCTAGTTATTGGCTAGCTAGGTCTTCATCTGTGTCTGGTGTTTGCTAGTTACTGGCTAGCTAGGTCTTCATCTGTGTCTGGTGTTAGCTAGTTACTGGCTAGCTAGGTCTTCATCTGTGTCTGGTGTTAGCTAGTTACTGGCTAGCTAGGTCTTCATCTGTGTCTGTTGTTAGCTAGTTACTGGCTAGCTAGGTCTTCATCTGTGTCTGGTGTTAGCTAGTTACTGGCTAGCTAGGTCTTCATCTGTGTCTGGTGTTAGCTAGTTACTGGCTAGCTAGGTCTTCATCTGTGTCTGGTGTTAGCTAGTTACTGGCTAGCTAGGTCTTCATCTGTGTCTGGTGTTAGCTAGTTACTGGCTAGCTAGGTCTTCATCTGTGTCTGGTGTTAGCTAGTTACTGGCTAGCTAGGTCTTCATCTGTGTCTGGTGTTAACTAGTTACTGGCAAGCTAGGTCTTCATCTGTGTCTGGTGTTAGCTAGTTACTGGCTAGCTAGGTCTTCATCTGTGTCTGGTGTTAGCTAGTTACTGGCTAGCTAGGTCTTCAGCCAGCATGGAACAAAAGGGGGGGGGGGGGGGGGGGGGTCATTCAAAACGCTGACGCAGTTGTCAAGTCAACACATCCGTCAGTGCTTCTGTGAACCGCATCACAAGAGAAATGCGAAATGGGAGATGTTTGAGTTGCTTTGTGCATCACCAAATTGACATGATGATTTTACCGCAACACTACTTACTTAATCAAATCAAATCAAATGTATTTTATATAGCCCTTCGTACATCAGCTGATATCTCAAAGTGCTGTACAGAACCCCATCCTAAAACCCCAAACAGCAAGCAATGCAGGTGTAGAAGCACGGTGGCTAGGAAAAACTCCCTAGAAAGGCCAAAACCTAGGAAGAAACCTAGAGAGGAACCAGGCTATGTGGGGTGGCCAGTCCTCTTCTGGCTGTGCCGGGTGGAGATTATAACAGAACATGGCCAAGATGTTCAAATGTTCATAAATGACCAGCATGGTCGAATAATAATAAGGCAGAACAGTTGAAACTGGAGCAGCAGCACGGTCAGGTAGACTGGGGACAGCAAGGAGTCATCATGTCAGGTATTCCTGGGGCATGGTCCTAGGGCTCAGGTCAGTTGAAACTGTTGCTGTTGAAACTGTTGATCCATGTTGCTTGACATAGGTGTCTCATAGAGCTCATGAATATAAGCTCCCTGCCCACTCAGCCAGTCTTTTGAACTTCCTGGTAGTTAGCCATTGAAGAAAAAGTACTATCCAAACCAATATTATTGGTGATATTTTAGTCACTCAAAATTCTGTTTTACTTGGGAATCAGAATGGCTGTGAGGGACCTTTAAAAGCCTACACATTCGTGGTGGTGGACTCAATATCATCCCGTACAATGCAAAGCACTTTGTGACTTAAGGCACTATAGCACACAGCAAATTGGTGTTTATTTTTCAGTATAACATTTCTAGTCTTCATTCAGGAGTTAAATTGACACTGTAAGAGTGACATTAACACTCAGTGTTGGTGTTAATAACCATAGTTATTGTTTTATACTGTGGAGATTAAAACAGTCCCATCAAAACCACACCTATCATTATTATATTTCTCAGCATGCTACTGCAGCTAGTTTTTTTTAGGATTGTTTTTAATATCTGTGCTTTTGCATGTACAGTACCAGTAAAAGGTTTGTACACACTTACTCCTTCAAGGGTTTTTCTTTATTTTTGACTATTTTCTACATAGTAGAATAATAGTGAAGACATCAAAACTATGAAATAACCGATATGGAATCATGTAGTAACCAAAACAATGATTTGTTGTTAAACAAATCAAAATAGATTCTTCAAAGTAGCCAACCTTTGCCTTGATGACAGTTTTGCACACCCTCTGCATTCTAACAGTTCCAACAGTCTTGAAGGAGTTCCCAAATACTGTATGCTGAGCACATGTTGGCTGCTTTTCCATATATTTGAACAAGTCACACCGTTTAAATTAAATGCATTCCAGGTGACTATCTGCTAACGTTTCCGTCCCGGAGCTAGCACCAACTAGCCTGGGGCTAGCCCATGCTAGACCCATCTCCCGGCTCACTCCTGGGCTACAATATCCGACCCCTTCTACTGCCGGTACGGGGCACGGAACCCCACTGATCATCTATGACTGGAATACCGACATAATCTGCCCGGGGATTCCAACAAGCCCCTCAGGTGCGACGCCCACTGAAGGCACATTCTGCTAACCTGCTATGCCTGCTAGCTACCTAGAGCTACTTGGAACCCTACTAACTCCCCGACCGGTCTATCGACGTCACCGCACGAAGAGGCAAAAACAGACTTACCCCCATCGCGACGTCCCCCAAAGGCTAACTTGCTAGCCCCGGTCTACTAACTGCTAGCTTGCCTGCCCCGGTCTGCTAACTGCTGGCCCCTGCTAACTGCTTGCTTGCTAACCCGGTTTGCTAACTGCTAGCTTGTTTAGCCCCGGCATACTAACTGTTAGCGTGTTAGCATCAGCCTGCTAACTGTCTGAATCGCCGTGCATCGATCACCATAGCAGCATCCACTCGTAGCATGCGCTCCATCAGGTATATCTCACTGGTCACCCCCAAAGCCAATTCCTCCTTTGGTCGTCTTTCCTTCCAGTTCTCTGCTGCCAATGACTGGAACAAACTGCAAAAATCTCTGAAGCTGGAGACTCATATCTCCCTCACTGGCTTTAAGCACCAGCTGTCAGAGCAGCTCACAGATCACTGCACCTGTACATAGTCCATCTGTAAACAGCCCATCTATCTATCTATCTACCTCATCCCCTCATCCCCGTATGTATTTATTTATCTTGCTCCTTTGCACCCCAGTATCTCTACTTGCACATTCAACTTCTGCACATCTACCATTCCAGTGTTTAAATTGCTATATTGTAATTACTTCGCCACCATGGCCTATTTATTGCCTTAACTCCCGTATCTTACCTCATTTGCACTCACTGTATATAGACTTTTTGTTTTCTTTTGTTCTACTGTATTATTGACTATGTTTGTTTATTCCATGTGTAACTCTGTGTTGTTGTATGTGTCAAATTGCTATGCTTTATCTTGGCCAGGTCGCAGTTGCAAATGAGAACTTGTTCTCACCTAGCCTACCTGGTTAAATAAAGGTGAAATAAAAATTAAATTAAAATAAAGCTGTTTAGAGACTGCCAAGAGTGTGCAAAGCTGTCATCAAGGCAAAGAGTGGTTACTTTAAAGAATCTCAAATATAAAATATATTTTGATTTTTTTTAACACTTTTTTGGTTACTACATGATTCCATATGTGTTATTTCATAGTTTTGATGTCTTCACTATTATTCTACAATGTCAAAAATAGTCCAAATAAAGAACAACCCTGGAATGGGTAGGTGTGTACAATCCTGAAAGTTGTTCTGAATGCAAGTTGCAGGTGAATAAAAGTTCCGACCATTGGATATCTTAACTCTGGCTGGATTCCTATAGGTATTACGTAACACTTTACAAGCCAGCATAATGTGACTTGCAGGCCTGCTGTGGCGTGTTAACCAGAGGTTTCATAACACCACTGTGTTAGGATAAAACTAGGTAATCAAGTAAGCCAATAAATAAGTGCTTATGATATATGTAATGTATTGTTATAGTTTAATTTTAATGATGACATTTATCCAGGAAATAACTTGGTGAAAACCACAGGCCTTTAGCAGGAAATAATTCTACAACCATGTCTCTGTCATTAACAAGTACAGTCATGGGTGTTAACTCTACAATTTACTCAAAAAGAAAAGGAACCCTGGGAAATATGCAAATGAGACTTTACACCATACAGTGTTAAAACAACAGCCAAAAATGATTTACTGTAAAACTACAGGTGTTCATTTCTTACACTGAAAAAGTGTAACAGAGTCAGCACTTAGCAAAGGGAGTCCATTTTACGCCAAATCAAGTGTTATGCTTTACACTGTAGCTGTTGCGTATTACGCTACAGTAGAGCTAAGCAAACACCAGAATCGAGTTCCTTTGAAAACTTTAAAAGTAAAATGAGGAACACTGCAATAGAGTTAAATCTTTAAAACTTTCTAAATTATTATTTCAATACCAGTTCAGTTCACTGACAATAGTGTACATTTGACACTTTCAGAGTTAAATTCACACCATTGATTTTGCTGTGCAGTTAAAGGTGCTATTACAGAAACTCAGTTCATCATTCAACATGATACATTGTCATTGGGTCAGAAAAGAAGATGGAGTAGAAGGTCCAATGAAAATGTAATGTCCTCTTTATTCCAACCACTCTGAAAGACACACATACAGTACATGTAGACAGGAGTAAATGTATCTTATCATGTTTATTATGTTTATCAGTCATGAGGGAACTTGAGGTGGAGTTGTGACTGTATGGGCAAACAGGAACATTCACTAATGAAAGACAGTCTGTATGTGGGATAGCCCAGACTCATACACATAATTTACCCGACAACGGTGAAAACGCCAAAGCATAAACATAATTTACCTAGCCAGGAAGGATGGGTCTTGGCCTGCTTGAATCCCTTCTCATACTCCCTGTACACCGCTTTCCTATAGGAGGGGCCAGACCTAGACAACAATGGAAAAACACAAACGGTGAATGAACAGAAAAGGACCCAATATAAAACATACAGTGGGTGATATAGAAAGACAAATTCTACACATAATTCAGTAACTTAAATACATAATTATCATGTACATTATTTTATATTCCCCAGTCTAGGTTCACACCATAAAGGTGATAATAATCAAGAACTTGGCTGGAGATTGTAAATGTATTGACTTTACATTAAAACAGAAAACATAATTATTAAAGCCTAACTTTTTCCAATGAGGACAATATTGCCTTCTAAGCAGACTGCACTCGTCACATAATTGATGGAGATACTTGACATACACACAATGATATAAAGAAAGAACAGAACGTTTTCATTTTTGTCCCATGTTCCATTCAATGGGAACACAAGTGAGAGAGCACTGTGCTGCCATGACCTATCCACCTGATCAAACAATTACACGATACACCCTCCAAGAAGACAAGAGCCAAATCAACTCAGTAAATCTGTAATGTAGTCAACAGCATATGGCAAACACTTGAATTAACACTGCTCTTAGCGAGGTCAAAAAGATTCAACTTCACATGCAGGACCCAATACAAAGACAAAAGGTCACAGAAAAAAAGAAATATAGTAAATCTCATATAAAGCTATTAACTCGTTTTTAGTTTTACCTCTGTGGTCCATTAGATGTGTAGTCCCAGTCTATGTTCACAGCAGCAATATAGTAGTATCTCTTTCTGTCTGAGTGCTGTTCTGCTGTAGTGTGGGACAGTAGAACCGAGAAGAGCACCAGGAGAGGCAGGAGACGGTGAGTCCATTCCCAGGAACGAAGCCTCATATCTGGGGTTGGAACTCCAGGTGTGGACAGTCTGTCTGTTCTGGATGACAGGAAACTGTTATCTGACAAGAAGAGTCCACTCTGTGCTTTATCACAGGACACAGACAAAAGCACGCACGCACACACAGACACACACACACACACAGACACACACACACACAGACACACACAGACAGACACACACACACACACACACACACACAGACACACACACACAGAGACACACACACACACACACAGACACACAGACAAACAAACAAGTCCCAGCCAGGGCATTGCGCAGTGTTCCAACATATTTTTTCAATCTTGTTAATTGAAACCACATGATTTACTGTTAGTCACTCCTAGCGAAGCAATTTCCTTCACACATGTTACTACGCACTGGAGATGACACTCTTGTTTTGATATTTATTCAGAACTGTTCCAGACCTCAGACTTTAAGATAATATTTCATTCCTTACTGTGCACCATGGGTGTCCCACAGATGCTTTCCCAAAAAGTTTCCATGATAAGCCTGGACCTGTTCATTCATCACCAGGGACAGATAGTTCAGCAACAGCCCATGCACGACAATGGTTGGAGAAAAAGGGAAGAATGGCAAGTGTAGGGAACCAGGTCAAAATTCAACTAAAAGGCAACTTGCGATTTCTCCTCCGGTTGTCATACCTGTGTTATACCTGAGCCTGTGTTACTACCTGCACAAATCCCTATGCAATGAGTATACAGAACTTACTAAAGTTGAATAATCAGTCATATATTTTTTAACAAAAGGAAAGACAATGGCAAACTTGCACTTATACCTTTGTATAACTCTTTTTGTTTCTTGCTAGAGTGGACCTACTAAACAGCACAGTGTTAACAAGGGATTGCATAATCACAGACATTAGTCTGAATTTTAATTCAGTATACCAATCATAGTATGCAATTAAGCTGCAATACATACCTTCTTGGGTGACCAAACAAAATTCACATAAATGTAGTTATAGATTTGTCATTATCGTTGAAAGCAAGTACTAAAAGCGGTAGATCTGTTCTATGTGCGCTATTTCTATCCCTCCCGTTTTTAAACTTCGGTTTTGCGTATTTAACTTTTGTTTTTGTACACCAGCGTTAAACAACTGAAAATACAATATTTTTGGTTACGGAAAATATATTTCACATCGGTTTGGATTATACAATGATTCTCTACACTATACTTGCTTGTTTTGTCACATAAACTAAAAATAGGTGAACTATTAAAATTTTAGCAGCCAGGACATGGCGAGTGATTTCTGAATCGCGCATCTTCTAAACACGTTAAAACATGACGTCGCCAATCCCCGTTTCATACCCATTGCGCTTGCGCGCGTCCAAGGCTACCAGGAAGCAAACCCGTGGCAGTTTGACTGTCTACAATGTGTAGACAGAAAGCTGTAGAAAATGTACGATTTCTAGTAGCTAAGTACAAACTTGCTTTTGGTTGAATTTTAACAGCAGGATTTCGTAGCCTACTCTTCATAGAGAAACGTTAGGTTTTGTGGACATTTTCGAGGGAGTGACACAGTGGCAGTGCTCGACAGTGCTGTATGCGTTGTTTAGATTCTTGAGACACCACCAAGCAATCAAGCAGCTGGAGGAAGCTAACTAACTAACTAACGTATCTAGTTAAACTGTCACCACAATAGAAATTATGTGAATCAAAATACAGCTTGATAAATGTATGACTTGTATGTATGACTAGGCTAGCTAACTATCCCTTTTAGTTTGTGATAGGCGTTTGATGACTTGCCCATGCACCTGCATTAGCTAGAATAGTACTGCCTGCATTTAACATGTTGTCCTAAAGTACAGTAAGCCTATTGCCATTACATATTGCCATTGCATTTGGCTATATGCAAACATGCCATGCATACATTAGTCTTCATATACAACTTGTCCTATAACAGGGTGTTTTAATGAAAATGTAGCATGACCTCTATTCATAATTTAAAATAGCCACAATGTGACCTTTTGTTCATTTGTTTGTTTTGGTAAACATGACTTTAGCAACCATTTCAGCTAATGTAATAATAACTGCAGTTGAACTGTGTAACTATACTCTGGAAGAAAACCCTCTGTGTGTGTCTCTTGTGTTTGGCCCTGTCTGGCTCTCACATGCTTCTAATCAGCTTGACAAACAGGAAGATTCCGCGAAGAGGTGATAACCGTGGCTACTTTAAGGACAAAACTAGTTACTGTATATAGCCTAGGTCATGTCCTGTGGCTTTTAGAGAGGAGCAGAATAGTTTGACCTGTTTGGGATGTTGTGTTAGTAGAGGGAGAGTGGAAGTGGAAGGAGTTAAATGTGGCTACTATCTGGGCCTAATTGTACTGTTGTAGTCAACTGTATGTAGAGTGATGTGAAACTAGCAGGGTTCGAGTAGGGTGGATTAGGCTGTGAACAGTTTCTCTCAGAACTGGGGTGTGTGCTGCGGACACTGAAGGCTTAGCTTACTGTTGTTGTCTTTGATTTCTCTGTTCTTACTGTTTTTTTCCCTTCTTATTTTCCCTCCTCTGAGTGCTCTGCCTACATGTCGGCTCTTGGCCTGCATTCATATACCAGCTCACAGTGGTTTTGTTGTGTGTGTTTCAGTGAGCCAGGAGCCCTGCGTGTGTGTGAGCCCACACCATGGCGTGCTGCCGGCTGTGCTCCAGACTGTGTCCCAGGCTGTGCTCCCGCTCCTCCGCATACACTCTGGCCCTGGGCTTGGGCTTCGTCACCCTGGGCACCTCTCGCATCCTGCTGCTCAAGTTCTCTGCCAACACACGTTAGTACTACATTATCATTCATGGACTTCAGTTTGAATCGATGGTCTTATGTAACTGTTTTTTTCTCTTCTTTGACCTATAGAGAACAAGTATGACTTCCTCCCTGCGTCTGTCAACCTGCTGGCAGAGGGGCTCAAGCTGCTCTTCTGTCTTGGCATGTCTCTGAGAGTCATGGTCAGAGGTAAGAGATGGGCACTGAGGGAGAGGGTGCCATCTTGTCCAATGTCATAATTCAGAATGTTTAGAGTTGTTGTTGTTGAGCAAGAATGTACCTGAGAGAAGGGAGATTAAAGTGTATGTATTCCAGAGGGTCGTTCATGTCGAGAGCTGGGCTGCTCCTCGGGCTCTGCCTTCCTGAGTTTCATGAAGTGGTCCGTCCCCGCCTTCCTTTACTTTCTGGATAACCTCATCATCTTCTACGTCATGACCTACCTACAGCCTGTGAGTTTAATAATAACACACTGCAGTGTTTTAAATGCTAATGTTAAAGCCTCGGTTGTCTCTGATTCCTTTCCCCCACAGGCCATGGCAGTGTTGTTCTCCAATGTTGTTATCCTGACCACAGCTATCCTGTTCAGAGTTGTGCTGAAGTAAGTCACAGTTTTGTTCTGGACATAGTGTTCTGTACTGGACCTATATGTTTGTTTACATAGCTGATAGTGGCACTCGAGGTAAAAGTTTCCCCCTAACTACCGATCTAGGATCAGCTTACCCTGACACAACCCTAACCAATGCATCTGTTTTTAGCTCAATATCAAATCATTTCTGGGTAACAATTAAGTACCTTACTGTGATTGTTTTCTATTAAAATGGTCAAAAAGAAACAAAAATAGCTTCTTAGCAAGGAGCAATTTAACTAGGACTGTCTGGGAGTGGTGAGGGGAAACCTAGCTGTTATTGGCAGAGAGGTTTGGTACTCTTTGTTATTGGTCTATTAACTAATTTACCACCTGGTGATGTCACTAGACAGTTCAAAACTACATCCCACCACAACTGGCTGAAATTTCAGGCGCTTTTCAAACAGATCTTAGTGGCGCTACCGAGTGGTGCAGCGGTCTAAGGCACTGCATCTCAGCGCTAAAGGCATCACTACAGACCCTGTTTCGATTCCAGGCTGTATCACAACTAGCCGTTATTGGGAGTCCCATAGGGCGGCGCACAATTGGCCCAGTGTCGTCCGGGTTAAGGTTTGGACGGGGTAGGCCGTCATTGTTAATAAGAATTTGTTTTTAACTGACTTGACTAGTTCATTTAAAAAATTACACTTAAAGGGCATTATCGTCATTTTCACAGTATTACAGGAAAATCATGTTTTTGACTGCACTGGTCCTTTTTAAAGCTGGAATCTGTACTTTGTGAAACTGACACCACCGTTTGCGATATTAAAACAACAAAAGTTATTTCAAACAACATTTATTTTTTATTTTTTTACCACAATACTGTTAACAATGCTGGTTAACGTGCTCAACATCTGCTCTGACGACGAGCTCATGTCTGAAGGAGACGACACCTGCGAGGGTAAAAAAAAAAAACACGCCCTGTTAAGAACTCTTTTTATTTTTTAAAATATGTTTTTATATATATTGACTTTCAATGTCAATTCACCTCTCTTCCGTTTCATTAACAAAAACAATAACAGCTTTAACCATTATTGAGGAAAAATCATAAACTGATTTAGGGTCAGCCTATGTCGAAGGGCTCATCTCTGACCGCTGCTATTCCCCTCCTCTCCCCTAGGAGACACCTGTCCTGGGTGCAGTGGGCCTCCCTGGTCATCCTCTTCCTGTCCATTGTCTCCTTGACGACGGGGTCGGGAGGCAGCCAACGGGCCATAGCGATGCCGGGCCTCCACCCCAGCCCCCTCTCCCCACCCACCAACAGCTGCCTGCTCTACACACAGCTAGAGGAGCAACGAAGGAACGACAGGTTGTCAGAGCGATGGATGGGAGGGAAGGAGGAAGGGAGGCAGTCAATGTGGAATTCAGCACTCCTCTGTACAGTGTCTGTATTAGGACATCTTCACACATCCTGCATGACACCACAAGTCTCCTTTCCCTGTCAATAAGTCAGTCTAAGTAAGTGTTCCTGCTGTCTCCCCTCCCTCCCTCCCTCCCTCCCTCCCTCCCAGTAACTCCAGCACATGGAGCTCAGTGCTGCCGGGACAGGCTGAGGCGTGGCGGGGGAGGCTGATGGGGACCCTGCGGTCTCTGGGCATGGGTCACATCCTCCTGGTGCTCCAGTGTTTTATCTCCTCCATGGCCAACATCTACAATGAGAAGATCCTCAAAGAGGGAGACCAGCTCCAAGAGAGCATCTTCATCCAGAACAGCAAACTGTAAGAACTCATGTGAATGTTGGCACACATACACTCATGCATGAATGCAGACATATGACTCACACGCACATATTCACACAGCTTTCAAACATCCCAATAACCACCGAACTACACACAAACACCCACACCCCATCTGTCTAAAAATCTATGTATGTGGTTGCAGGTACATGTTTGGCATGCTGTTCAACGGTCTGACTCTGGGTCTAGGGGGCGAGGCGAGGGGTCTAACCGTCCGTTGTGGCCTCCTTTACGGTCACAACGTCTACTCACTGGGACTGGTGCTGGTCACTGGTAGGACACACGTACACACTGGAGCTACTGTTGTTGAATTAACCCCATACAATGTAAAGGACTGGTTCATTCATTAGCATGAATAGGTACAGCAGGGGTGTCAAAGTCAAATGGACGGAGGGCCAAATAAAAAAATCAGCTACAAGACGAGGGCCGGACTGTTCGAATGTTCATTGAAAATTTTTTAAATGACGCATATAGTCTAGTGAACCTAATTGAACCTACTGAAAACCTAACAAATATATTACAATATGATCAGATAAATAAAGCAATATTTTCTTATGGCTCTGTCAGTAATCTTTAATTTTCAACAGACACAAAAGACAAATTTCCTTTATATAAATATCCCCATAACATGAACATTAAATGAAAGAAACCGGTATTCAAGGCACCATCAGTAGACTATATTTTCTATTTTAGCAAAAGTGGGCTAAATTTACTTCAAAGAAAAAACAATAATAGCAATTTTCTATCATCCACTCAACTGAAATATTTTTAAAATATAATTGGATTGAAATACAAAAAAATAAAGTGCAAAAATCTATTAATCAAAAACAACACTTTGTTTAAGGAGAAGTAACATGCAGTGAAAACAAATATTAAATTTTAACTTTTAAACTTGAACTGAGTAAAAACTCTAAATATGTGATTGCACAGTAATGTTCACTTGTTTGAGGTTGAGGGTGATACTTGGTGGTGTCCCATCTTTTCCACAAGTTCATCAATGTTCGGGGTAAGGCTCTGAGCTGAAGAAATCCTCAGAATTGAGTGGAGGTGTTCAGCAGTAAGTCGACTTCTGTGTGATGTTTTGTTCAGGTTCATCAAAGAAAACAGTTGTTCACACAGGTATGTGCTGCCAAACATAGACAACGTTTGAGCAGCCTGGATGCGCAGCTGGGGCATTGTGCCGGGGAGGAAACGGGCAAACTCCGCAGCACCCACTGCCGCATATTTTTCCCTCAGTGCATCATTGCATTGGAGGTCAATCAACTCCATTTGGAGGTTTGGTGGTGAGCTTTCCACGTCAACAGCAAATGGGTTACCGAGCAGTTCCAACCTGCTTTTTTGTGCTTCAAAGTCAGCAAATCGGCGTCGAAAGTCAGTGGTAAGCATACCTATTTTATCAGCCAACTGTGTGCTCGGGAACGCACTGGTAGAGAGCTTCTCTTTCATGGTCTGGCAGCTGGGAAAGTGGCTCAAATTTTCTTTCCGCATCTGCGTCTCCCACAGAGTCAGTTTGGTTTTAAATGCCTTCACTGTACTGTACATATCAGAGATGACACGATCCCGACCCTGCAGCTGCAAGTTTATTGCATTCAGATGACTCGTAATGTCACACAGAAAAGCCATTTCACACAGAAACATTTCGTCTCGGAGTTGTGTTGTGTCTTTCCCTTTGCTGTCCAAGAATAGACAAATCTCCTCACGAAGCTCGAAACATCTTTGAAGCACCTTTCCCTGGCTTAGCCATCGCACCTCTGTGTGATAAGGCAAATCACCATGCTCCGTTTCTAACTCCGTCAGAAATGCCTTGAACTGGCGGTGATTCAAACCTTTGGCTCTGATAAAGTTAACTGTGCGCGTGATGATGCTCATTACATGCTCCATTTTCAAGGCTTTACCGCACAACGCTTCCTGGTGTATGATACAATGATAAGCTGTCAGCTCACCTGTCGCGTTTTCCTCTTGCATCTTTTCCCGTATCTTCGCCACCAGTCCGCTCCTGTGTCCACACATCGCAGGTGCTCCGTCGGTTGTCAAACCCACGAGTTTTTCCCAAGGCAGCTCCATCTCATTTACACATCTTGACACCTCTTCATACAAATCATGCCCCGTAGTTGTGCCATGCATAGGACGTAAAGCCAAAAACTCCTCTGTCACGCTTAGGCTGGAGTCCACTCCGCGGATGAAAATTGACAACTGGGCAATGTCAGAAATGTCGGTGCTCTCATCCACAGCCAAGGAATATGCAATAAAATCTTTTCCCTTTTTCACAAGCTGCTCTTTTAGATTGATGGACAACTGGTCTACTCTCTCGGCAATGGTGTTTCTGCTCAGACTCACATTTAAAAAGAGTTGCCTTTTTTCTGGGCAAACTTCGTCACAAACTTTAATCATGCAGTTTTTGATGAAATCCCCCTCCGTAAATGGCCGGGCTGATTTAGCGATCTCTTCTGCCAAAATAAAACTGGCCTTGACAGCAGCCTGGCCTTGTGATTTGGCTTTTTTGAACAGAGCCTGTCGAGATTTGAGGCCTCGTTTTAATTCCTCTGCCTTTTGTAGCCTTTGTTCCATGTCCATATTCTTGTTTTTGTCCGCGTGTTTCGTTTCATAATGTCGTCTCAGATTATACTCTTTCAGTACCGCCACACTTTCTCCACACAGAAGACACACAGGTTTTCCAGCTACCTTCGTGAACATATACTCCGACTCCCACCTTGTTTGAAACCCCCGGTTCTCAGTATCCACCTTCCGTTTTGCCATTTTTGATGGGTATCTGAAAGTTAATTTTACTGTGATGCTGACGACTGCTGTGCCAATAAATATTGAAATGAAGCAGCCTACTGCTCGGTGCGTCACCTTTGCATTGTGGGAAATGTAGTATTGGTGCGTGTAAAAGATCTGCGGGCTGCCGGCTTGCTGCGGGCCGGTTCTAATAATAAATCAAGATCATCCCAGGGGCCGTAAAAAACCTTCTTGCGGGCCGGATGTGGCCCGCGGGCCTTGACTCTGACATATGTGAGGTACAGTATGTACTGTGCATATGGTATATGCATTATTATTGATTCACTATTCATTACTAATATATTGATCCGTTATTCCTGACAGCTAGGGTCTGTCTGTGGCATTCATCCTAAGGCAGAATTTATTAGGAATGCATTATTATCAATATAAACATTATTATTAATACATTACGAAATGTATCAGTAGCTTCCCTGGGCCTGTCAGTGGCGTTCATCCTGAGGTTGATTATTGGCGGACTGCATTAGCATCGAATAGTCCCCGCGATATGCAACTGTTCAGGGAAGTCAGGAACCAATACACGCAGTCAGTCAGGAAAGCAAATTTGCAGCTTCTCCTCTCCCCAAATCCAGATGTTCTGAAAGAGCTGCAAAACCTGGACCCGTACAAATCAGCTGGTCTTGACAATCTGGACCCTCTATTTCTGAAACTATCCGCCGCCATTGTCGCAACCCCTATTACCAGCCTGTTCAACCTCTCTTTCATATCGTCTGAGATCCCCAAGGATTGGAAAGCTGCCGCAGTCATCCCCCTCTTCAAAGGGGGAGACACCCTGGACCCAAACTGTTACAGACCTATATCCATCCTGCCCTGCCTATCTAAGGTCTTCGAAAGCCTAGTCAACAAACAGATCACTGACCATCTCGAATCCCACCGTACCTTCTCCGCTGTGCAATCTGGTTTCCAAGCCGGTCACGGGTGCACCTCAGCCACGCTCAAGGTACTAAACGATATCATAACCACCATCGATAAAAGACAGTACTGTGCAGCCGTCTTCATCGACCTGGCCAAGGCTTTCGACTTTGTCAATCACCATATTCTTATCGGCAGACTCAGTAGCCTCGGTTTTTCTAATGACTGCCTTGCCTGGTTCACCAACTACTTTGCAGACCGAGTTCAGTGTGTCAAGTCGGAGGGCATGTTGTCCGGTCCTCTGGCAGTCTTTTATGGGGGTGCCACAGGGTTCAATTCTCGGGCAGACTCTTTTCTCTGCATATATCAATGATGTTGCTCTTGCTGCGGGCGATTCGCTGATCCACCTCTACGCAGACGACACCATTCTGTATACTTCTGGCCCTTCCTTGGACACTGCTATCTAACCTCCAAACAAGCTTCAATGCCATACAACACTCCTTCCGTGGCCTCCAACTGCTCTTAAACGCTAGTAAAACCAAATGCATGCTTTTCAACCGTTCGCTGCCTGCACCCGCACGCCTGACTAGCATCACCACCCTGGATGGTTCCGAGCTTAGAATATGTGGACATCTATAAGTACTTCGGTGTCTGGCTAGACTGTAAACTCTCCTTCCAGACTCATATCAAACATCTCCAATCTAAAATCAAATCTAGAGTTGGCTTTTTATTCCACAACAAAGCCTCCTTCACTCACGCCGCCAAACTTACCCTAGTAAAACTGACTATCCTACCGATCCTCGACTTCGGCGACGTCATCTACAAAATAGCTTCCAATACTCTACTCAGCAAACTGGATGCAGTTTATCACAGTGCCATCCGTTTTGTTACTAAAGCACCTTATACCACCCACCACTGCGACCTGTATGCTCTAGTCGGCTGGTCCTCGCTACATATTCGTCGCCAGACCCACTGGCTCCAGGTAATCTACAAGTCCATGCTAGGTAAAGCTCCGCCTTATCTCAGTTCATTGGTCACGATGGCAACACCCACCCGTAGCACGCGCTCCAGCAGGTGCATCTCACTGATCATCCCTAAAGCCAACACCTCATTTGGCCGCCTTTCCTTCCAGTTCTCTGCTGCCTGTGACTGGAACGAATTGCAAAAATCGCTGAAATTGGAGACTTTTATCTCCCTCACCAACTTTAAACATCTGCTATCTGAGCAGCTAACTGATCGCTGCAGCTGTACATAGTCCATCGGTATATAGCCCTCCCAATTTATCTACCTCATCCCTCATCCCCATACAGTTTTTATTTATTTACTTTTCTGCTCTTTTGCACACCAGTATCTCTACCTGCACATGACCATCTGATCATTTATCACTACAGTGTTAATCTGCTAAATTGTAATTATTCTCCTACCTCCTCATACATTTTGCACACAATGTATATAGACTATTTTTTTTTTTCCTTTTTTTCTACTGTGTTATTGGTTTATTGTTTACTCCATGTGTAACTCTGTGTTGTTGTCTGTTCACACTGCTATGCTTTATCTTGGCCAGGTCGCAGTTGTAAATGAGAACTTGTTCTCAACTAGCCTACCTGGTTAAATAAAGGTGAAAATTATCAATGCATTATTATTGATCCATCATTATCAGTATGTACATTATTAATATATCAAATGTTTTATCCCAAGCTGCCCTGGGCCTGTCGGTGGCGTTCATCCTGAAGTTCAGAGACAACATGTTCCACGTGCTGACAGGCCAGATCACTACAGTCCTGGTCACGGCCCTGTCCCTCTTCCTCTTTGACTTCCACCCCTCGCTGGACTTCTTCCTGCAGGCGCCAGTGGTGCTGCTCGCCATCTTTGTCTACAACGCCAGCCGGCCCAAAGACCCTGAGTACGCCCTGCAGCGCGAGAAGCTGCGCGTCATTAACGGAGAGGTGCTGCAGAGGTCGCGAGGGGTGAGGACCCCTTTTTTTCCCTTCATCAATCTACACACACTACCCCAAAATGACAAAGCAAAAACAGGTTTTTAGACATATTTGCAAATGTATTAAAAACACTGATATGGTATTTACATAAGAATTCAGACCATATAATCAGTACTTTGTTGAAGCACCTTTGACAGCAATTACAGCCTCAAGGCTGAATTTGGGGAGTTTCTCCCATTCTTCTCTGCAGATCCTCTCAATCTCTGTCAGGTTGGATGGGGAGCGTCGCTGCACAGCTATTTTCAGATCTCTCCAGAGATATTTGATCGGGTTCAAGTCCGTGCTCTGGCTGGGCCACTCAAGGACGTTCAGAGACTTGTCCCGAAGCCACTCCTGCGTTGTCTTGGCTGTGTGCTTAGGGTCATTGTCCTGTTGGAAGGTGAACCTTCACCCCAGTCTGAGGTCCTGAGCACTCTGGATCACATTTTCATCAAGGTTCTCTCTGTACTTTGCTCCATTCATCTTTCCCTCGATCTTGACTAGTCTCTCAGTCCCTGCCGCTGAAAAACATCCCCACAGTATGATGCTGCCACCACCATGATTCACCATAGGGATGGTGCCAGGTTTTCTCCAGATGTGACACTTGGCATTCAGTTCAATCTTGGTTTCATCAGACCAGATAATCTTGTTTCTCATGGCTAAAGAGTCCTTTAGGTGCCTTTTGGCAAACTCCAAGCTGGCTGTCATGTGTCTTTTACTGAGGATTCGCTTCCGTCTGGCCACTCTACCATAAAGGCCTGATTGGTGGAGTGCTGCAGAGAGGGTTGTCCTTCTGTAAGGTTCTCCCATCTCCACAGAGGAACTCTGGAGCTCTGTCAGAATGACCATCGGGTTCTCGGTCACCTCCCTGACCAAGGCTCCTCTCCCCTGATTACTCAGTTTGACCGGGCGGCCAGCTCTAGGAAGAGTCTTGGTGGTTCCAAACTTCCATTAAAGAATGATGGAGGCCACTGTGTTCTTGGGGACCTTCAATGCTGCAGACATTTTTTTGGTACCCTTCCCCAGATCTGTGCCTCGACACAATCCTGTCTCAAAGCTCTACGGACAATTCCTTCGACCTCATGGCTTGGTTTTTGCCTCTGACATGCACTCTCAACTGTAGGACTTTATATAGACAGGTGTGTGCCTTTCCAAATCATGTCCAATCAATTGAATTTACCACAAGTGGACTCCAAGTTGTAGAAACATCTCAAGGATGATCAATGGAAACGGGATGCACCTGAGCTCAATCTTGAGGGTCTAAATACTTATGTGAATAAGGAATTTAAAAAAAACTGTTTTTACTTTGTCATTACGGGGTTTTGTGTGTGGATTGATGAGGATTTTAAAAAAAAATCAATTTCAGAATAAGCCTGTAACCTATCAAAATGTGGAAAAAGTCAAGGGGTCTGAATACTTTCCTAATGCACTCATTCAAGGGTTTGTCTTTATTTTGACTATTGTCTTCACTATTTCTATAATGTAGAAATCAAAACTATGAAATATCACATATGGATCATGTAGTAAACAAAGTGTTAAATCAATCAACATTCTTCAAATAGGCACACTTGGCATTCTCTCAACCAGCTTCACCTGGAATGCTTTTCCAACAGTCTTGGAGTTCCCACATATGCTGAGCACTTGTTGGCTGCTTTTCCTTCACTCTGCAGTCTGACTCATCCCAAACCATCTCAATTTCGTTGAGGTCAGGGGATTGTGGAGGCCAGATCATCTGATACAGCACTCCATCACTCTTCTTCTTGGTAAAACAGCCTTTACACA
This sequence comes from Oncorhynchus mykiss, assembly GCF_057628025.1. NCBI lineage: Eukaryota > Metazoa > Chordata > Actinopteri > Salmoniformes > Salmonidae > Oncorhynchus > Oncorhynchus mykiss. Next base: position 12,315,819 of record NC_143043.1, on the reverse strand, counting down.
GCCTGGCGGTGTGTTGGGTCATTGTCCTGTTGAAAAACAAATTATAGTCCCACAAAGCACAAATAAGATGGGATGGCGTATCGCTGCAGTAGCCATGCTGATTAAGTGTGCCTTGAATTCTGAATAAATAAATAAATCACTGACAGTGTCACCAGCAAAGCACCCCCATACCATCCATCACACCACCTCCTCCATGCTTTATGGTGGGAAATATACATGCGGAGATAATCCGTTCACCCACACCGCGTCTCACAAAGACATGGCTTTTGGACAAATTTCCACCAGTCTAACGTTTATTGCTCGCGTTTCTTGGCCCAGGCAAGTCTCTTCTTCTTATTGGTGTCCTTTTAGTAGTGGTGTCCTTGCAGCAATTCGACCATGAAGGCCTGATTCACACAGTCTCCTCTGAACAGTTAATGTTGAGATGTGTCTAATACTTGAGCTCTGTGAAACATTTATTTGGGCTGCAATTTCTGAGGCTGGTAACTCTAATGAACTGCAGCAGAGGTAACTCTGGGTCTTCCTTTCCTTTCCAGTATATAGCTTGATGGTTTTTAAAACTGCACTTGAAGAAACTTTCAAAGTTCTTGAAATGTTCCGTAATGACTGACCTTCACGTCTAAAAATAATGATGGACTGTCGTTTCTCTTTGATTATTTGAGTTGTTCTTGCCATAGTATGGACTTGATATTTTACCAAATAGGGCTGTCTTCTGTATACCTTGTCACAACACAACTGATTGACTCAAATGCATTAAGAAGGAAAGAAATTCCACAAATTAACTTTTAACAAGGCACACCTGTTATTTGAAATGCATTCCAGGTGACTACCTCATGAAGCTGGTTGAGAGAATGCCAAGAGTGTGCAAAGCTGTCATCAAGGCAAAGGGTGGCTACTTTGAAGAATCTCAAATATATTTGTATTTCTTTAACACTTTTTTGCTTACTACATGATTCCATATGGGTTAATTCATAGTTTTGATGTCTTCACTATTGTTCTACAATGTAGAAAATAGTAAAAATAAAGAAAAACCCATGAATGGGTAGGTGTTCTACAACTTTTGACCGGTAGTGTGTAGACAGACAGACAGAACCCACTCTCACACATATACAGTGTGACACAGGCAAACACACATGCACACTGAGGGCAACCATGATTCTCATTTGTGTGTAATAATGATTTAGACTGTGGGGAATCCAATGTGATTCTGTGTAATGAACAGAGTTTAGATTCCCACCACAGCCTTAGCCCTGGGTAACTGCATTACAGTAGGTACATAGATGTATTAAATTAGGTTGGTTAGAGTATGATGATAAGTAGGAGGTTGTCTGTCTATGGAGGCTCTGTGTGGAAGTTGCCTGTAGACATAAATCTAGGATCAGCAAACCTTCCTCAAATCCTTAGTGTGGAAATGGCTATTAGGTAAACGCAGTCAGAAATGTGAAAAGATAGTGGCATTACATAGACTGTGTTGTGAGAATCCCCCATAAGAGGGGAAGCACACCAGAGCAACGGACGGTTAGGGTACTTAAAAACAGTGTGTGGCCGTCCTATCGCCTCTGACTGCAGAACACTGCCTCTGGCCGTTAATTTCCTGTCGATTCTATTAAGGATGGGCACAGTTAATCGAATATCAGGATATCTGAACATATGTTAGCATTCGATTACTTGAGTGAGTGTTTATTTACATTATTTATTTATTGTAGCCCTTTTTTGACATTGAAAAGGCTTTGTTATAAATTAGATTATCCTTGTTACCTACAAGGATATACCATGACATTTTAAATACTTAATAAAATAAACTTTTGAATATTGTTTTTATAACTGTGCGTTGCCACTTTTCGCCACTTGAAATAGCAATTACTGGCGAGCCCCTAAGAGTTTCCAGAAGACCTGACACAGATCAATGCAAAACACTCACCAGAACCTTTTTGTAAGACAAATCAGTTCTATCGTCTCTTTTACTGTTGCTTTGAACCCAAAACTACGGAGAAAAACCGCCTTCTGTTGTTTTACCTCTGCATTTGCTTCATTCTAATTGATCAAGAGAGTCATTATAATTATCTGGATATTCCCCAAAATATCCTGATATTATTCGAATAGTGAAATAATATAAAATGCCCTTCCCTAGATTCTACATGGTTTTTAATCGCCGTTGTTCATCAACACCCAGCAGGTAAATGCTGGGTGTCGAAAGACGTTCATCTTTCTGGTGTTATTCCTCTCTAATCTCCACCATGCTTCCTTTGTGTTTGTGTAGGATGGGGAGGAGCTGGAGAGGCTGACCAAGCCAAACACAGACAGTGAATCAGAGGAGGAGTCTGTCTAGCCTCCCATTATGACTTCACAATGGCTCAACCCTGTGATGTCATCAGTGTGCCTGACTCTGTGACATCACAATGGACAAACTGTCAGTCCTGAATTATGACTTTGCTATAACCTGGCCTGTGACATCATCAGCCTGTGACATCAGAATGGACATGCTATGTATTATGACATCAGAGCGGCTTGGCCTGTGGTTTTGTTGGCCTACTGTGATTGTCATAATTTATTGTACATCATAGATGCGGTAAAGAGGTCAATGGAACTCGACACAAACATGGAAATGCCATGGAAACGCATGGGGGAAAAGATCCTGAGTCTCTTCATTTCCCCCCAGCAAAATTATCCTACATTTAGGCTATTGTGTATTCCACACTACGGTATGTTGAGTATAATGCGTGTATGGATGTCAATCCCAATACATGTTCATGTCAACACCAATCAACTGCATTGCAGGTAAAAACGACTTTGACTACCATGACCGATTTCTATATGCTAGCTATGCTACCAGCTAATACGAACAGGAGTTAGCATTTAGCAGTCACTTCTTCTAAGCCTGAAAATAAACAACTTTTAAATGTTATTCTGCAAAAACTGGCAAATATATCAAAATCCAATTTTAGTAGCCACATTGTGGGCTTTGTTCACAAATATTCACTTTGTTAGATCAGACTTGTTGAATGTGCGCCAATCCGGCATCCTTCTTTCCCCCAAGGTCTGCGTTCCATTGACCTCTTTACCGCATCTATTCAGAAATGTGCTTGTTTGTGTATGAAATATGATATACAAATAATATTGTAATGGAAGAAATGCTAAATATACAATTTTGTATACGTTGTTGTATTTAAAATAATGCAATTGCTGTTATTGACACAGTGGCAAGGATTACAGCTGTCAGATGTTGAGAAGTTGATATCTGCCAGTATGATCTTATTATGTCTCTGTTTTTATTATACATTTGTTTGCATTATGTTGGTGGCTATTAAGAAATCTACTCAAGGCTGTTGGATGTTTGGGAGGTAAGTTTGTTTTTCTAATGGCCAACTACTCAGTTTGTCTTAACGTTATTAAGTACTCACAAAGACCATACAGTACTAGCACACGGACCATGTGATTTCTTCTGGTCTCAGTCCATGTTATGTTCAGAAAACCCAATCTGACGGTAAAACATGTAAGATTGTGTTTCACATTACTCACTGATTAAGAATTGGCTTCTCTAGTGGTTTACATGTGTTCAACGGTGTTACTCCTCTCCTGTCCATGCTTATTGTGCCATATAATTTACACTTCTATCATGTATTCAAAAAAGCTTATTGTGAAGTTATGTTATGCATAACATAAAATTGTTATGCTGTATGCATTTAAGGCAATTTACACCTGGTTCTTTATATTACTATTCATGACAGTGCATAATTACAATTTCTCAAACAGTCAACAGATTATCAAATGAACATTAAAAACTACTGCCAAAAATACCATATTTTGTCTAGTTCACTGACTGTATTTTTTCCATTCTGTTGATCTGTTGTAATGTTCGAATTGAACCAACAGGGGGTGGTGTAGTATAATAAATGGTTACTGTGCGTAAAGAACCTCTGACAAGACAATAATACAAATTACTGAGATGTGTATTAACTCCGAGAAATTGTTGATAGTAAACAAAGTTTTATTTGTCATAAAGCACCACAGAGTATAAATAAGAACAATGTGTAGCAACAGGAAACTTTACAAACGAGTTGAAAATTCATCTTAGAAACAGACAGTTATAGCTCTGATTTTGATAGCCTCAAATAAAACCGCCTCAAATAATAAATCCAATAAATACAAAAGTTTTGACTTATCTTTACGCTTGTATCTACAATAAGGTCCAGACTGTGAAAGTGAAAATTAACATTTCGTCAGGAATGGAATTGAAGTAGACTGATGGAAAATGTGAAATGTTGAAAAGTTTTCATTTGTAATTCTTAATACACAAGAACAAGACTGATATAAAGAAAGATTGAGATTGATGACATCGCTATCCAATCCTTTATTTCCTTCTAGTACAAAACCAAGAAGTACAGAGCTAACCCCTTACTCTTTAACCCTGTGCATAAACTTCCTGAAAACACAATCCACTAATAAGGAGGCGAGACAAAGTTTATACCCCTGCCCCTCACATACACACATGCCCAATTTTAATTCAATCCCTTTCCCATAGCCCTAGATACTTACTGCTAACTTGTAGATCTGATTCAAGCAACATGGTGACAATCCCATCTAGACTACCAGAGGGCTTGCTTACACCTATCTGATCCATTCAAATCTACAAAGGGCCATCAAAAAGCATCTATGAGATTAGGCAACATACTCCTTAGTAACCATATCATTGCTGATAGACTATTGACTATTGACACCCTCTCAACGACCCCTTTAGTAACCGTATCCCTGGTGATAAGCGTCCTGGTAACCGTCGTAGCCATTGTGATGGTATCCATAGCCCCCGTACTCGTCTTCGGGGCAGCGCATGCCCAGTGACTGCTGGATGGCCATCTCCTGCCTGCGGAGCTGCATGGAGTCCACCAGGTCGTAGATGTTGGCCATGGACCACATGGGGCTCGGGTACCACGACTTGACGTTGCCATCCTTTCCCACCAGCAGCATGGAGAAGTATTCTGGGCTGATCTGGAAGTAGTTGCGGATGTCTTTGACCAAGGCGGCCGAGAGGCCCTCACGTTCCACCGTGGCGCTGCCTGAAAGGGGGAGAGAGAGATGGAGAGAGTCCGTCAATAGGCTTTGGTGTGTTTGTTATCTTTGACTTAAAAGAGGCATTCTCGCTCCATGGCCAAGCTGCCTCTCTAGAGCTAGAAAGGATTAGCTTGTGTTAATACTGCTATGGAAGAATTTAATTTCATATTATCCATTTAATGTGAAAGTGTTTGTGGATTCATTTCGTTGTCTTTTGAAGGTTCCGCTAAATTCAGCGCCTCTGCTCCAGCCCAGTCATCTTCCCCTGCAAAACTACCCCTTCACTCAAGGAAAGCATTGACGGGTATTCCGGGTCCGTTTGGCTAAAAGAGACCTTTATTTAGCTCGCAAACAGCTCTTTGTTCAGTAGTGCTTAAAAATACCAAATCCATTATGTAAAGCCTAGAATGTTGCCTGCAATTATGTCACACATCATGATATGCAAGTACAATTTTTACCTGACCATTTTATTAGATGACCTGCAAAAAAAAAAAAATGTTTTGAATGCAGTAAGGAATTACAATCTTCAGAGAATGTTTTTATAACGTATCTGCAGATAATCGTTATCGGGAGCTCAAAACCCAGTAGTAACAGTATGTAAATAAGGGAGCCAATTGAATGGCTCTCACAGATGCGAGTCGGTTCCCGACGTTCACCAAAACGATCAGTTCAAAAAGAGCTGTTTGTTCGCGAACGACCCATCACTAAAGGAAAAGTCCACAAGAAAACTATTTGGCAGGCTAGAGAAATTAAAGGGAGGGTTTACATATCTCCTCCCTAACACTCCGGCCACAGGAGCTGTCTGCGTGCTTGTGCAGCAGTCAGGTGTGTATGGATGGAGGGCCGTGTGTGTGGTGTAGGCAGCAGCATCAGCAAGTTTTTGGGGGTTGGGTCCCCTACCACAGAGGAGACATCAAACAGGTAGCATGGGGAGAATACAGGAGACGCAGCTGGGCGATAGGGACTTGGACTGGGGGAGACAGCAGGAGTTAGGGCTGAGGCTGGCCTACTTGCCTGCTGTGTCAATAAAACAACATCCGAAATTCAACATTGTGGCTGTATGAACTGAAGATTAAACTAAACATAACACATACAGCCCCATTGACCTTCCACTTGTCTTGTTTTGTTTGGTTTAATCTTCATACAGCCATTTCCCATATGCAGTTTGATACAGTTGATGTCGGAAGTTTACATACACTTAGGTTGGAGTCATTCAAACTCCTTTTTCAACCACTCCACAAATTTCTTGTTAACAAAATATAGTTTTGGCAAGTCGGTTAGGACATCTACTTTGTGCATGACAAGTAATTTTTCCAATAATTGTTTAAAGACAGATTATTTCACAACTCACTGTATCACAATTCCAGTGGGTCAGAAGTTTACATACACTAAATTGACTGTGCCTTTAAACAGTTTGGAAAATTCCAGAAAATTATGTCATGGCTTTAGAAGCTTCTTGACATCATTTGAGTCAATTGGAGGTGTACCTGTAGATGTATTTCAAGGCCTACCTTTAAACTCAGTGCCTCTTTGCTTGACATCATGGGAAAATCAAAAGAAATCAGCCAAGACCTCAGAAAAAAAATTGTAGACCTCCACAAGTCTGGTTCATCCTTGGGAGCAATTTCCAAATGCCTGAAGGTACCACATTCATCTGTACAAACAATAGTACGCAAGTATAAACACCATGGGACCACGCAGCCGTCATACCGCTCAGGAAGGAGACGCGTTCTGTCCCCTAGAGATTAACGTACTTTGGTGCGAAAAGTGCAAAGGACCTTATGAAGATGCTGGAGGAAACAGGTACAAAAGTATCTACAGTGGGGGAAAAAAGTATTTAGTCAGCCACCAATTGTGCAAGTTCTCCCATGTAAAAAGATGAGAGAGGCCTGTAATTTTCATCATAGGTACACTTCAACTATGACAGACAAAATGAGAAAAAAATCCAGAAAATCACATTGTAGGATTTTTAATGAATTGATTTGCAAATTATGGTGGAAAATAAGTATTTGGTCAATAACTAAAGTTTATCTCAATACTTTGTTATATACCCTTTATTGGTAATGATAGAGGTAAAACGTTTTCTGTAAGTCTTCACAATGTTTTCACACACTGTTGCTGGCATTTTGGCCCATTCCTCCATGCAGATCTCCTCTAGAGCAGTGATCTTTTCGGGCTGTTGCTGGGCAACACGGACTTTCAACTCCCTCCAAAGATTTTCTATGGGGTTGAGATCTGGAGACTGGCTAGGCCACTCCAGGACCTTGAAATGCTTCTTACGAAGCCACTCCTTTATTGCCCGGGCGGTGTGTTTGGGATCATTGTCATGCTGAAAGACCAAGCTACGTTTTATCTTCAATTTCACTCAAAATCTCACGATACATGGCCCCATTCATTCTTTCCTTTACACGGATCAGTCGTCCTGGTCTTTTTGCAGAAAAACAGCCCCAAAGCATGATGTTTCCACCCCCATGCTTCACAGTAGGTATGGTGTTCTTTGGATGCAACTCTGCATTTTTTGTCCTCCAAACACGACGAGTTGAGTTTTAACCAAAAAGTTCTATTTTGGTTTCATCTGACCATATGACATTCTCCCAATCTTCTTCTGGATCATCCAAATGCTCTCTAGCAAACTTCAGACGGGCCTGGACATATACTGGCTTAAGCAGGGGGACACGTCTGGCACTGCAGGATTTGAGTCCCTGGCGGCGTAGTGTGTTACTGATGGTAGGCTTTGTTACTGATGGTAGGCTTTGGTCCCAGATCTTTGCAGGTCATTCACTGTGGTTCTGGGATTTTTGCTCACCGTTCTTGTGATAATTTTGACCCCACGGGGTGAGATCTTGCGTGGAGCCCCAGATCGAGGGAGATTATCAGTGGTCTTGTATGTCTTCCATTTCCTAATAATTGCTCCCACAGTTGATTTCTTCAAACCAAGCTGCTTACCTATTGCAGATTCAGTCTTCCCAGCCTGGTGCAGGTCTACAATTTTGTTTCTGGTGTCCTTTGACAGCTCTTTGGTCTTGGCAATAGTGGAGTTTGGAGTGTGACTGTTTGAGGTTGTGGACAGGTGTCTTTTATACTGATAACAAGTTCAAACAGGTGCCATTAATACAGGTAACGAGTGGAGGACAGAGGAGCCTCTTAAAGAAGAAGTTACAGGTCTGTGAGAGCCAGAAATCTTGCTTGTTTGTAGGTGACCAAATACTTATTTTCCACCATAATTTGCAAATAAATTCATTAAAAATCCTACAATGTGATTTTCTGGATTTTTTCTCCTAATTTTGTCTGTCATAGTTGTACCTATGATGAAAATTACAGGCCTCTCTCATCTTTTTAAGTGGGAGAACTTGCACAATTGGTGGCTGACTAAATACTTTTTTGCCCCACTGTATATCCACAGTAAAACAAGTCCTAAATCGACATAACCTAAAAGGCCGCTCAGCAAGGAAGAATCCACTGCTCCAAAACTGCCGTAAAAAAGCCAGACTACGGTTTGCAACTGCACATGGGGACAAAGATAGTACTTTTTGGAGAAATGTCCTCTGGTCTGATGAAACAAAAATAGAACTGTTTGGCCATAATGACCATCGTTATGTTTGGAGGAAATAGGGGGAGGCTTGCAAGCCAAAGTACATCATCCCAACCGTGAAGCACGGGGGTGGCAGCTTAAGGATAACAAAGTCAAGGTATTGGAGTGGCCATCACAAAGCCCTGACCTTAATCCTATAGAAAATTGAAAAAGCGTGTGCAAGCAAGGAGGCCTACAAACCTGACTCAGTTACACCAGCTCTGTCAGGAGGAATCGGCCAAAATTCACCCAACTTATTGTGGGAAGCTTGTGGAAGGCTACCTAAAACGTTTGACCCAAGTTAAACTATTTAAAGGCACAGGCAATTCTACCAAATACTAATTGAGTGTATGTAAACTTCTGACCCACTGGGAATGTGATGAAAGAAATAAAAGCTGAAATAAATAATTCTCTCTACTATTATTCTGACATTTCACATTCTTAAAATAAAGTGGTGACCCTAACTGACCTAAGACAGGAAATTGTTACTGGGATTAAATGTCAGGAATTGTGAAAAACTGAGTTTAAATGTATTTGGCTAAGGTGTATGTAAACTTCCGACTTCAACTGTACATATAGGTGGTGTGGAGACAACAGGGTTCTTACCGTTGATTGGATAGAGCTCTAGGACTCCTCCCTGGTCCACTGCCTCCATGCCAACCAGCTTCAGGATGGAGATGTGTCTCAGGCCTGGGTCACCATGGAAACCACCACCACATAGATGAAAAAACAGCAGAGAGGACATAATAGCGCATTAGAACAACAAAATACTATTTGCATTGCCCACCCCTTCTTTTTCGCCTCTGCTACTCTCAGTTATTATCTATGCATAGTCACTTGAATAACTCTACCTACATGTACATATTACCTCGACTAACCGGTGCCCCCTCACAATGACTCTGTACCGTTACCCCTGTATATAGTCTCGCTATTGCTATTTTACTGCTGCTCTTTAATTACTTGTTCCTTTAAAAAAAAAATCTTATTCGTATTTTTAAACTGCATTGTTGGTTAGGGGCTTGTAAGTGAGCATTTTACTTTAAGGTCTACTACACCTGTTGTATTCGGCACATGTGCCTAGTACAATTTGATTTGATTAGTTTAGAAAAATGTATGTTATTTATCTTTGTGTAGTCTAAGATTAATCAACCAATCAATATACATGCAAAAACACAGATATTGAAATAAACAATTCTGAAAATCAATCTGCAATAGAGCATGCTGGGAAATATGATAATGGTGTGCATGGTTTTGAGTGTTTCACTCTACACAGAGTATTGACACACTCACAATCAACTCTGGTTATTAACACCAATACTGAAGTTCTCGTGCACCACTGATTGTTCGTTTTTTTAAATCGCTTTGGTGCTATTTTCATGTGGTGATTTTTCAAAACTCTTAGTACAAAACTCCAAACTGGTAACACAGCCAGTCTTACATTCAAAACCTTTCACTGTGCATTCATTTTGTTTGCAGGCATGTTTCACCACACACCGGAAATATAATGAGTACATTGGTTGAATCACCAAAACACAACATAATGACATCTTCTCAATGTAGTTATTTGACCAACCAGTTAACCCAGTAGCAACACATTTAAGACCCATGTTTCAAAATGTCCCTTTGAATGTAGTATGCTAAAGAACATTCAATTACAGTACATTACACTGTTTTCACATTAGGCAATACACTTGCACTACCCATAATATTTGACTCAACATCAAATGTCCATAATTTCCATCTTATGTGTGATGAAAGGTGTGATCATTGAATACATCTTTCAAAATGTAATCAAATGAAAGAAACAATGTTTAGCCAGTATAAACTAATACTTGCTAAACATTGTTTCTTTCATTTGATTACATTTTGAAATCAAGCCTGTCTTGAACATTTGGCCATAGGTTGTTATCGAAATCCCAGTAAATATCATTGTTGGTTAAGGGCTTGTAAGTAAGCCCTTACAGACCCTTATAAGAATTTCACGGTAAGGTCTACACTTGTTGTATTCGGCGCATGTGACAAATAAAGTTAGATTTGATTTGTTCATGCATCCCGGAAAAACGTTTTTGCATGGTCATTCCTAGCCTGACATACAGTACCAGTCAAAAGTTTGGACACACTGTTACGCCCGCGTGGTAAGCGTTCATCTTTCTTTATTTTGATGAACACCAAAAAAATAAAAAATAGATATACAAACGTAAAGTTCTGCAGGCTATACAGCAACTAACAAAATCATCATCCCACAACTGAAGGTGGGAAAAAGGACTGCCTAAGTATGATCCCCAATCAGAGACAACGATAAACAGCTGCCTCTGATTGGGAACCACACTAGGCCAACAAAGAAATAGAAACATAGATTTGCCCACCCAAGTCACACCCTGACCTATCCAAATAGAGAATAAAAAAGGCTGTCTAAGGTCAGGGCGTGACACACACCTACTCATTCAAGGGTTTTTCTTTATTTTTTATATTTTCTACATTGTAGAATAATAGTGAAGACATCAAAACTATGAAATAACACATAACCCCCCCCACCTAAAATCCTATCTGACTGTATGGCCTTTCTCTTGCTCTTTTTGTTAGTATTATCTTTTACCAGATCTAATGTGTTATATTCTCCCTCATCAATTGTGTGGGTGCGTGTCTCTGTCCCTGAATGCGTATGCACATGTCTGCGAGAAACAATTATAATGGTCCTCCTCAATCTCAGTGACTGCCAACACTTTTATTATGACTACTAAAGTATATGTGTTTACCTATCAATCTAAAATGAAACAAATGGATAGAGAGCCTAATGTTCTTCTATATGAGATCAGGTCTGAGTGGAGGTTGTTGTAAATCTAATATGATTTACACAAACGTTGAACCACAGGGAGCACTGTGTGTGTGTGTGTGTGTGTGTGTGTGTGTGTGTGTGTGTGTGTGTGTGTGTGTGTGTGTGTGTGTGTGTGTGTGTGTGTGTGTATGTGTGTGTGTGTGTGTAACAACCCCTAGGCACTAGACTAGTCACTTCCTGTAGATGGGATAAATATTGTTTAAGGAATATGATAATAACTCAACAATTCCTTCTTATACTCACCCAGGTTGCAGGCTTGGCTGGTCAGTGCATAGAGTTGCTGCTGATAGGCCCATTCCTCATCGTTGGGGGCGGAGATTACAAACAGGCGACGCCTCCAACGGAACCTGAGAACCCAAAGACGGAACTAGGATGAAAGATGTAGGAAGATTATACAGTCATGTCATCAACCAAGTCACTTTCTGTCCAAACTCCAGACCCTTTGGCTCACTGTCATCAGACTGGAATTTAGTCTCTATTGCAACAAACCACAGTCAATAGTCAATCAATCCAAGACAATGTGTTAACGTAGAGTACTAGAAATACAGGCTTGCGCATGCTGTCCACCATCAGAGCCAAGTTTAGCTCATAAAGAACTGTTGAATTTGTGGTGCAGGTGATTTAGTGTGAATATTCATGTTGACTACAAATTCTGACCACAGCCTCCTCAACAAGACCCCTGCCTGGCTTGAGACAATGTTCTCACTGGCTATGAGCTAATGACTGTTTAAAATTCCAGACGCTGCCACAGCCATCAGCAAGAGTAACGTGCACACACACTACCTGGAGAGGAAGTTCTCCAGTGATCTGGGTTTGTCCTCCTTCTTGCAGACAACTCCGTCTCTCTTCTGCTGTTCCATCTCTCTGATGCGAGAGGAGAAGGTGTCGATGTAATCAAACACAGCCTTCATGGCGATCGGGACCTCGTAGGATTGCTGTTAGAGGGACAAACACACATCATCAAAACAAAAAGTGTTGTGAGTGTTATATCGGATTCTAGTGGGGTTAACACCAGTGGGATTGAAATCGACACCGCCTGCAGTGAATAAATGGGATTGAAATTGACACCACCTGTGGTTAATAAATGAAGTGTTAACCAGTGTTGTCACTCGACTGTTGAGTTCATTTCCGTTAATTCTCTCAGAGTGAAAGAGACATGGGACATTATATCTCCCAGCATGCTTTTTTGCAGGTTGCTTTTTAGAATAGTTTTAATGTCTATGTTTCTGCATGCACAATGATTGATTCATTGATCTTATACTACACAAAGATAAATAACATAAATGTTTCTAAGCAAATCCAATCTGTAAGTGGTTGGATTTATTTAACCCATTATTGAGATGGTTTAGGTAGTCTCATTGATCAACCTTTCCTACCATGGCAGTAATTTTAACTGCTGGTTGCGGGGGATTAAAAGTTCAAATTCTTCAATAGTCTATGGCTGGATTTGAATAGGAATTATGTAACACTTTGGAAGCCAGCATAATATGACTTGTTGATATGGCCAGCAAACCAGGAGTTTCAGACAACTGTGTTAGAGTGAAACTTGAATGTTGAAGTATGGTATAGTCAAAAAAGTCATTTATTGTGATAAATAATTACATTTTGATGATAAAATATACATTTAGGCGAATGCAACAATCATGTCTCTGTCACTAGCAAACACATTCATGGGTGGTACAGGTACCTCTAAAATGAACTTGAGTGGCACCCTTGAAAATAAATATGCAAATAAGGCTTTACACCCTACAGTGTTAAAAGAACAACAAAAAATTGTTACGGTAACACCACAGGTGTTAATGCCCTAACACTGAGGAAGTGTAACAGCATCTGCCCTAATAAAGTGTTAATTTAAGTCCAAATTTGCAACACCCATGGTGTTAGGGACCCAACACTCTTGGGGTGTTAGTTCATCAACACTTCGAAAAGTGTTAGTCATATACACACTAAGAAAGTGTTGCATTTAACACTGTGGGCATTAAAATTCTGATCTCAAATTTGCTCAGTTCAGAATGTGATATTCCCCAATGCAGCATTACACACTCACAGAAGCACAGGCACACACACTTTCTAATGGATCAGGTGAGGGTCTGCTGCCATGGATACAGTCTCCCTCATTGTTTTTCTCATTCCCTGTCACTCCTCTCTCTCTCTCTCTCTCTCTCTCTCTCTCTCTCTCTCTCTCCCTCCCTCCCTCCATGTGCCCTGTAATGTTAATAGAATTTCCTGTCTGTACTGACAGCATTAGAGGGTTGCTTGCACACTGGCGTCTTTGTTTAATCCGTCTGAAAACAGCCTGGTGGTTTACACACACACACACACACACACACACACACACACACACACACACACACACACACACACACACACACACACACACAAACACAGCTGTTGGGAGAACGTCATGTCTGAATTAAACCAGTGTTTAATCACGGCAGGATGTTTACAGTATGGCGAAGGCAGGTCAGGCAACATGAGTCTATGTCTAATTGGCCAAACAGAGAGGTTAGGTGTTTGTGCTCCATTTAGCTCACTTGGCAAAATGGTTGGGTTGAGTTGTAGACTTTAGTTCTAAACGGAATGGTCCAAAAAGTGCGGACTCCGACAATCCGGTGTGCCAGATTGCAAAATAATGCACGCCTAGTAAGACAGAGAAAAAAAGAGAGAGAGAGAAAGAGAGAGAGAGACAAAACCCACCTTGGCTCTCATGTCAGTGTCAGTGAGAACCATGTAGAAGTCGTTAAATGTCATATAAAACTCCTTCCTGAGCTCTGTGATCAGATCCTGGTTCACAAGGTCCTCCTGACGAAGACCCGTCATAGGCTTGTCGTTCTCTGGGAGGGGAAGAGAAAGAGAAGGGAAAGAAGAGAGCGAGAGAAAATTGAGAAACAGACAACCAATTAAAATGTTGTTTAGTACAATTTAACAGACTCCTGTCCAGAGCAACTTACAATAATGAGTGCATTTTCAGATAAGGAAGCTAAAACAACTGCATAGTACAACCAGAGTCATGGGGAAACAGGGATTGGACATCCCACTTCCTACCAGAGACTGAATGGGTTGACACATGACTGACGACCAGAAGGCGTGTTTCTCTCATAATATTTAGGAGAGGTGTAGTCGTGGCCTTATTAGTTGTTATTGGTTACACCTATCCCTGTCTCTTCAGTTCTGCAAACATAGAGGTAGGGTAAGGAGGGGACTACTGGGGGAATCGACGGTTGATTTTGGGCGAGCGTCTGTTTGAGGTAAAATAGATCTACCACCCAAAAGGAGGGCAATGGTGTGTTTACTCTAGGCTTACTGCTTCCTCTGAGGACACACACACACACACACACACACACACACACACACACACACACACACACACACACACACACACACACACACACACACTGAGGCCATCTCTATTACCAAACATTGGCAATAATCTGTATCAAACAGAGTGAGAGGGAGATGGCTGAGGAGGAAGAAGCCAATCTAGATCGTTTGTCTTATTTTTATTTCCTTTAACTCTTTGGAATGTCTCACTCCCTTTCAACATGGATAGTCCTTAAAAAAAAAAAAACATTCAATCATAATTTTCTCCTGATTCCCGAATGCTTGTTGAGGCAGACCGGATTGCATCTCAGACTGCATTCCAGATCTCGCTCTGTTTTCCTTTGTTTTGATTGGAATCCCACCCCAAAGACCACAGCTGTCTTCAACATGAGGGTAATGACAGAGGCCATTTGTTGACTTACTGTATGTTTTGACTGGAAACCCATCAGTCTCCACAACAAGGATTTTTTTATAAAACCCAATGTTTCCTGATGTGATTGAGAGGATAAGGACTCCACATGTCTGCTGTGTACTATAAAGAGAACTGGTCACCTTTTGAAAGCATACAGCAATATACATGAAGATGCTTTCAATCCACAACCATCCTCCTTTCTACAGAAAACAACCTTGGAAGCCTGTGGGAACAACCTTGTACCTTGGGTACAACCTTGTACCTTGGAAGTTGTGGGAACGTATGTGGGAACGTATGTTTTTGGTTTTCCATTGGTACTGAGAATGAAGCCATAAGTTTCCTGACTTTTTAGGATGCAAGGAGGTTCTGAGAACGTTTCACTATGGTTCCCTGAAAGTTTTCTTGAGAAGTTTTCTTAACATTCTGATGACGAAAATGATTAGTTATTTGAAGGTAATTAAATAACGTTCTGAGAACATGTTTCCATAAGACTTTTAATAACACTGCTAGCTTAATTTGCGTTAACTGTTCTGAACTCCAAGCACAGCTAGGACACATGGAAATTAATTAACTTAGGCATTAATCATGCATACCCATTTATTTTTTATTGTATCAAAGCCTCAGTGAGATACAAACCTACAATCGTCTGTTCTCTATTCATGGAAATAGTCCACTGCGCCACCAGGATGGAGCTAGCATGCCATGTTTCTTTTAACTGATACAAAGCTGTTCATTTTTGTCTATTCAAACGGAAACAATTTCAAAGGAAACAAGCACTCATTAAGATCAGGTGTGGCCAATAAGTGGGTGCGGCAAACACACCTGGAAACACTTAACAAGATACACCGAGGATAGAGAGAGTTTTGTTGACACTTAGAACGGAATGTACAGGTATATGTTTTTAAATAACATTCTTAGAATGTTCTTAGAAAGTTACTAATGTTTTTTATGGAAAGTTTTCTTTAAATAGAACCACGAGGAAACCTGCAGAAAAAGTTATGCTGAAGTACTGAAATTCACATAGAAGCACGTTGTTTCTTAACCTTCTTTAAACAATTTGAAAACATTCATTTAAATAGAACCATGAGGAAACCTTATGCTGAAGTACTGAAATTCCCACCTAAGATACATGGTTCTCAGAACGTTATGTGCAATCTGGGTATCCTGCACCATTCCCAGAACATTGTGCGAAGGTTGTCTGCAAAATAACTATCGGATAACCCATAACCCCACTCCAAGAAACAAATGGTTCTTGAACATTATGTGCTAGCTGGGACTGTAGCTACGGCTTACACAGCCCACAGCCCTTAATCACAGCACCCTGTACGTACGTACGTACGTACGTACGTACACACACACACACACACACACACACACACACACACACACAAATGTCTGCATTACACTCAAAGGTAAGGATGATGTCATCCAACACAGGGAACCTTTTTCCAGCATACAGCTGTGAAAGGACCATTTACACACGGACACACACACACCCACACGAACACACACACACACGCTCACCCGCACGAACACACATTAACCCTTGGAGCGATGCTCGGAACATAAGACTAACCACCGTCCGGTTCATAACATGGGTGTGTGTGACATCACCTCAAATCACTTTCTGGCATTCCGTCTGTGGAACATGTCGCTGTGTAGAATCAGAGAGAATAATAAAGTTTTATACAGTAGGGCTGTGTCCTGACATTAACACATCCTAACTATAGGCTGGAGGCAAGATTCAAATCTCCATAAAACTACAAATATTGTCGCTTGCCAAGCCCAATTTACAACGCAAATCTCATAAGACGCATTTGTAATCTTGAGCCATCTGAATCAGTAGCTTTGAAGAAAGTCAACAAAAAGGAGACTCTAATTCATCTTGAAGATAAGCCATGTAAGCTAACCCAAGACACATGAGTGTGTGTGTGTGTGTGTGTGTGTGTGTGTGTGTGTGTGTGTGTGTGTGTGTGTGTGTGTGTGTGTGTGTGTGTGTGAGAGAGAGAGGTGACCTAACTCTCTAGCTTACACATTAGCTGCAGAGGAAGCAGACTTCCCCCTTTTCACCAATGATAAACTAGGAAGGTATTCAGCCGGGATCGCCCCACACCACACATACACACTGGCGGACTTACCATTAGGCAGAAGAGGCAATTGCCTCAGGTCTCACATTATCAAGGGGCCTCATGACCTGGGCATAAAAAATAAAAATAAATATATATATACACATATTACAATAGTTTCTCTGCTTGAGGCCCCCCTCATGCTCCGCTCGAGGCATAATACATAAATAATAATAAAATTCCCCTTCAAAAGCTGTCTGTTTAAGCTAGAGATATGCATGGATCTTAATCCACTGCAAACGCCGATGTCTGACTTCCGCATCGGTGGTGGAAGGTGGCAAAGCTACAGAGGTGTTTCTCTGTAGCTTTTTCTCATGAAAACGGCTGTAGTGATCAAACGGTTTAGCCAATAAATTATTATGCCCCCTCTATGGAAAGGTGAGACTCTCACAAACACAAAGCCCCCCCCCTCCGATCCGTGTGGTCACATGCGCGAAGCACTCATGGCGAAGCAGTGAAAGCCTTTGTGCACCATTAACTTTCATGTCTGGGACTCAGGAGGCTTTGTCATTGTGTCTCACCAAAATGTCATTGCAATGGTAGTGTCATCCTGTTCACAGTGTTATTGTTCGAGCCTCTCTTATTGTTTGCTGCAGACTCACTCCAGACACCTGCTAGCCTTCTGTTCTATCAGAGGAGTTTAGGATAGCAGGGGTAAAATCAGGACAGGGCAGTAACAGCAATACAGGACACCTACTGTAACTTAAGGGCTCAATTCAATCCGTATCGCCGAAGTTCAGCGCTATAGCGCGTTTGAAATCTAAAGGCAATGTTCCCACGTTCGCGGAGACTGCATTTACAGCTGAATCAGAAATGACCTTTCAATTTCAAGTGTACTATAGCTGATGCGGACTGTTCTGTCCTGTACAGGCTACGTGTCGTAACAATAATAAAACATTACATTTATATAGAGTTTTCAAGGACCCAAAGTCACTTAAACTTTTCCTTTCCTGCAATAGTGTGTTAGTAGAGATGTGTACATACCCAGCTGGTAGTGATCTATCTTCATTGTAGAGTTGACAGAGCCAAAGATGGTGATGATGGAGACTTTCCTGATGGCCATCTCACACACCGTCTCCAGGTACTCATCCCTCTGTTGCACATACATCGTGCTCTCCTCACTGGGGGCTGTTATGATCTGGAGACACACACACAGAAAGAGACTGGGTTAGACTGTGTTACACACACTCACACACACACTGCGGTGGCGATTGTGTTTATAATAGACAGCGGGGGAGGGAGAGGATGGGGGACTGATTTTACTACCCTGCCCTCGGCAACACTCCGGTGATAAGAATCCAGACAGGCTGCAAAACACTGGTTCTTACCACAAGTCGTCTCCTGTTCTCAAAGTAGTCCAGGAAGGATGCCAGGGAACCCTTAGGAGGCGGAGGCTTCTTGGTGGGTTTGTGGTACGCCTCTTTCTCGTGATTCTTCAACGCCTTCTTTCCGTTCTTCTTCCCGTTGTTTTTTCCCTCCTTCCCCACCTTCGCTCCTCTCCTCTCTGCCTTGTCCCTCTTGGTGGCCTTTTCTGGTTTGCTGTTCTTTTTCTTCTTCTTCTCAGTATTGTCGTGTTTTCCCTTGCCCCTCTTGGTTGGGCTGACCTCTGTGTTGACCTCTGTCTCTGGGTTGCTGGAGGTGGGCCGGCTTGATTCATAATTCTCCTCATACTCATTATTCAACACCTGGAGAGGAGAGAGGAGAAGAGGAGAGGAGGGAAGAGAAAAGGAGAGGGGAGGGAAGAGAAAAGGAGAGGATAGGAGAGAAGAGGACTTTATTGATCTCCAAAATCAAGCCTGGTGCAACAAAAGCAACAGAGAACAACATACAGCAACATTCTGTCTCAACATCAATGTAATAAGTGAAATGTAATGAGTAAACTTTTTGGGGGAGGCAGGGTAGCCTAGTGGTTAGAGCGTTGGCCTAGTAACCAAAAGGTTGCAAGTTCAAATCCCCGAGCTGACAAATCTGTCGCTCTACCCCTGAACAGGCAGTTAACCCACTGTTCATAAGCCATCATTGAAAATAATAATTTGTTCTTAACTGACTTGCCTAGTTAAATAAAGGTAAAATAAAAAAAACGGCATACCTTCCCATGCTTCCTTTTGGTGGGTATCACTCCGGCCGGCTTACGGCTGTCCTTCCCCTCCTTGTCTGTTCGGTTGTCCCCAGACGTGGTGGTCTTGGGTGGGTACCTCGCCCTGTCTCTCCCCTTGTCTCTGCGGTTATAGGGCTCAGGCGTGGTCCTAGGGGCAGGCAGCCAATGAGGGGTGGTTTGGGCTTTTGTGGGTCTCTGGGTTCTGGTGGTAGTGGTGGTGGTCTGTCGTGTGGTCACAGGACGTTTAGTTGTGGTTGTTGTGGGCTTTGGTGTGGTTGTTGCTTTCGTTGTTGTCATGGTGGCTTTTGTCGTGGTCGTCGTGGGTCTTGTTGTTATCGAAGTTGTCATTGGCCTCGTTGTCGTTGACCTCGTGGCAATGGTGGTGGTTGTTGTGGGTCTCCTCATTGGCTTCCTCGCAGGCGGCTTCCTCTCTGGGGTCGGGTCTACCTGTCCACCTGTTTCAACTTCCATCCCTGAGTCTCCACCCCTCCCACCCACTTGGCCCTCTACTCCCGCCCCTTTACACTTCTGGACGAATCCCTCCTGTCGGATCTTCTCCAGCTTCCTCATTGGTGCCTGGTCGATGACCTCGTACATGGCCTCCAGCCTGACTGGATAGGGGTACCTCTCCTCCACTTGCAGTGTTTTCCTCAGGAGCACCATACCGAACTTACCTGGACAGGACAGGGTGACAGGTTTAATTTACTGAGTAAAGTAGACTAGCTAATATGGCTTTGGCCACAAGCAACATGCCGAAACAGCACGCTGTAAGCATCCCAAACTTACCTGTAAAGACTCAGATTTATGTTATTGCCCTCACAAATTTATTTTCACTGCTTGTCAGCATAAAACATGCAGTAAACATACAAATAGCCAACTTCACACCAAGTACCCCCATAACCCCCACTCCTAACACCAAGCAGGTGTTGACAGATCTGAATAGCAGGTTCAATCTAGCCCCCCACAGAGATTCTCTCAGATCTGCTAACACTGAAGGAGTAGGGCTAGGGGATGTTTCCAGGTGGGCCAAGCCTACCTTTCTCCAGTTTGAGGAAGGTCATGAGGCGGGGGATAAGCACTTTGTCCAAAGGTTCCTCCATCACCTTCCCCTCGCTGGTGATCCGCCTCACCTTCCCACCCATCTCCCCCTCCTGGTGGAATATCACGATCTGCTGCACGTGCCTCTCTGCCAGCTCGCAGTACACGTCTGGCTTCAGCAGTGTCATCATCAGCCGGTAGTAACCATCTGAGTCATGTGGAGCAGAAATCACCAGGACTCGGTTTTTCCCTGCAAAGCTTGCCAGGAGGTTAGGCGAGCCTGCGCTGCTTGGCATTCGAGTCTGTCTGGCCCTCGCCCCGGGAGTGCCTTCATCCTGAAGCATGCCAGACTGGAGGGGAGCCATCTTCCCAGCTACCCTCCTCCCTGCTGCCCTTGCCAGCGCTCCACCTCTCCTGCCCTGTCCAGACCCAGTCCTGGGCTGAAGAACAGAGACCTGGTCCGCCTGCATGTCCTCGTCGAGCCTGGCGCTGATCCCGGAGGGCACGGAGGGGGAGCCGGGTCCTGGGCGGGTTCCTCCCACGCCGACAGTGCGCTCTCTGCCGGCTGCGCCGAGCTGCAGACGCCCGGTATTGAGCTTGGTGCGTTGGCGCAAAGGAAACCGTCTGAGGTGGGCCTGTTTGTCGGCGTGTCCTGCCCACGCTAGCAGACACAGCAGGGACAGACCCAGGACAAACTCTCCCCGCATTATTGTAAACTGTTAGTTACAATAAACAACAAGAAAGAGAGAAGAATATCCAATAGTGGACATGGGACCTGTGTGCGTCTTTAGAGCATTTATGTTCAATAAATAAGAAATAAAGTCCAGCGCAGTAAAAAAAAAAAACAGAGTGCAAGAGAGAGGCCAACACTTTATTATTGTGTTTTAAAGCATGCCTTTACTTTTTGCAGTGGAACACCAGCCAAACCCCACTTCACCAGCCTGCGATCAACCTGAGAGAAGCGTGAAAACGCAGACAGGAAAACTCACCAGAGAGGTTCTAAAATATCCAAACCAGGCACCAATTGACGGAGTCAGCAATTCCTGAAAAACATTCGTGGTATTTAGAAACCGTTAATCCAAACTTCCAATTTCAGTTCTCAAAATAACCACACAAATTAGGAAAATACGCAGACTTTGCCAATTCTGGAAAAAAATGTCATACCATTTATAAACTCCGAGTGTACGCGACATTTTAACATCCACAAGTAAACAGATATACAGCACGGTCTCGAAAACAAATCCGTGTTATTTTATTCTCGGACCTGACCATTATTTAAAAATATAGCTTTTCCAACTATCAAAGTAATCCAACTTAAAAGCAATGCGTTTTACGCATAGCAAACCTAGTCCGATTTCAAGAGGAAAACCTGCACAGAGTGGCTCTTCTGTATGGGAAATGCGTCTCCCTCTTCTTTCTCCCGACTCCCCAACTTAAACTACAGAAGCTAGTAATGTCGACACCTTTAAGCCTGCCCTGCCTCAGACTCTCCTCGCTGGCGCAGTGGCGCTATACCAGCCTGGTCTCATAGACTAGACGTAACATAGTAAATGTAAATCTAGGAGACAAACATTTGTGTAACATCAAGACAAATCAAATCAAATTGTATTAGTCACATGCGCCAGATACAACAGTTGTAGATCTTACAGTGAAATGCTTACTTATGAGCCCATAACCAACAATGCAGTAAAAAAAAAACAAGAAAAGAATAAGAGATGAAAGTAACAAGTAATTTAGAGCAGAAAGTAAAATAACAATAGGGAGACTATATACAGGGGGGTACTGATACAGAGTCAATGTGCGGGGGCACTGCTTAGTTGAGGTAGTATGTACATAGAGTTGTATATAGAGTTATTAAAGTGACTATGCATAGATGACAACAGAGAGTAGCAGTGGTGTAAAGAGGGGGAGGGGGGGTATTGCAAATTGTCTGGGTAGCCATTTGACTAGATGTTCAGGAGCTTATTCTTATTGGAGCTGGAGCTGTTTAGAATGTTTATAGGTGTATGTAGCCAAAATGTATCTATGATCGTACGCTATCCATTTATGTTTTTTGTATGCTATTTTAATATGAGAATTAACCAATGATATCAGGTCACACCCGGCCATGATTACAGACACCTGTGTGTCTTTTTACACTATATAAATGAGTCATCCCGCAGTGTTTGTCATTATACCCTGATGAAGATAGCTTGTCTGTCAAGATAGCTTACTTTTGCATCTGAGCTCCTAGAGTGTGCGGCTCCTTTATTTTTTTAGAAGCCTCTTGGACCTAAACTTGGCGCTCCGGTACCGCTTGCCGTGCGGTAGCAGAGAGAACAGTATATGACTAGGGTGGCTGGAGTTTTTGACAATTTTTAGGGCCTTCCTCTGACACCGCAGTATAGAGGTCCTGGATGGCAGGAAGCTTAGCCCCAGTGGTGTATTGGGCTGTATGCACTACCCTCTGTAGTGCCTTGCGGTCAGAGGCCGAGCATTTGCCATACCAAGCAGTGATGCAACCGGTCAGGATGCTCTCAAAGGTGCAGCTGTAGAACCTTTTGAGGATCTGAGGACCCATGACAAATCTTTTCAGTCTCCTGAGGGGGAATAGGCTTTGTCGTGCCCTCTACATGACTGTGCTCGGACCATGTTAGGTTGTTGGTGATGTGGACACCAAGGAACTTGAAGCTCTCAAACTGCTCCACTGCAGCCCCGTCGATGAGAATGGGGATATGCTCGATCCTCTTTTTCCTGTAATCCACAATCATCTTCTTTGTCTTGAACACGTTGAGGGATAGGTTGTTGTTCTGGCACCCCATGGCCAGGTCTCTGAGCTCCTCCCTATAGGCTGTCTTGTCGTTGTCTGTGATCAGGCCTATCACTGTTGTGTCATCTGCAAATTTGATGATGGTGTTGGAGTCGTGCCTGACCGTGAAGTCATGAGTGAACAGGGAGTACAGGAGGTGACTGAGCATGCACCCCTAAGGGGCCCCTGTGTTGAGGATCAGTGTGGTGGATGTGTTGTTACCTACCCTTACCACCTGGGGGCGATCCGTCAGGAAGTCAAGGATCCAGTTGCAGAGGGAAGTGTTTAGTCCCACGGTCCTTAGCTTATTGATGAGCTTTGAGGGAACTATGGTTTTGAACGCTGAGCTGTAGTCAATGAATAGCATTCTCACATAGGTGCTCCCTTTGTCCAGATGAGAAATGGCAGTAGGGCTTGCAATAGAGAACGCATCATCTGTGGATCTGTTGGGGCGGTATGCAAATTGGAGTTGGTCTAGGGTTGGTTGGTTTTGATGGTTTTGATGTGAGCTATGACCATCCTTTCAAAGCACTTCATGGCTACAGACGTGAGTGCTGCGGGTCGGTAGTCATTTAGGCAGGGTACCTTAGTGTTCTTGGGCACAGGCACTATGGTGGTCTGCTTAAAACATGTTGGTATTACAGACACGGACAGGGAGAGGTTGAAAATGTCAGTGACGACACTTGCCAGTTGGTCAGCGCATGCTCGCAGTACACTTCCTGGTAATCCGTCTGGCCCTGCGGCCTTGTGAATGCTGACCTGTTTAAAGATCTTACTCACGGCTGCGGAGAGCGTGATCACACAGTCTTCCGGAACAGCTGGTGCTCTCATGCATGTTTCAGTGTTATTTTCCTCCAAGCAAGCCTAGAAGTAGCTTAGCTCGTCTGGTAGGCTCGTGTCACTGGCAGCTCTCAGCTGTGCTTCCCTTTGTAGTTTGTAATGGTTTGCAAGCCCTGCCACATCCGACGAGCGTCAGAGCTGGTGTAGAACGATTCGAAGTTAGTCCTGTATTGGTGCTTTGCCTATTTGATGGTTCGTCGGAGGGCATAGCTTGATTTCTTATAAACTTCCGGGTTAGAGTCCCACTCCTTGAAAGCGGCAGCTCAAACCTTTAGCTCAGTGCAGATGCTGCCTGTAATCCATGGCTTCTGGTTGCGGTTTGTACTTGCGATTACATATACGAAACGTAACATATCATACTAATTGGAGTGTTCCGGATATACTGTATATCTATATATTTATATATAGCTATATATTTACTATAATACATCTACCCATGAGTCCAGGTTGGCTATACAGGACCAGCCCCTGGACACCTGGTTGCCAGTAGCAGTCTAAATTCCATTCACTGGAAATGTTGCAGTCTTTCTTTTAGTCTTTTAGGAAATCCGTAGTGAAAAAACGACTTTTATAAAACACAAAATGATACACAAAATGCAATTTCTAATTTATGAATTAAGTTTGCATTTACTGCTAAATTTAATTCAATTTAAAGTTTGGGACTTTACCACAACTGGCAACCCCGCTGGAGAAAGCTCTCTGGGAAGATAACTGACCATAGAGAAACAATTTATTTGTTTTGGTATGATTTTATTTTTTCCAAACAATATTAACATATACAGACAAAAGACAACAGACAACAGACAGACCAACACAAACATCAACAACATCACCCCTGCCCAGACCCACATGCTCCCATCTCCTCCATCTCCTGCACCTGCAAGACTCTGTTCCACATGACCACTCATCCCTTCTCTGTCTCCCACACCTTTTCAATATTCAAATAATAATACATTTGATTCTTCCACTGTCACAACAGTGGAGGATCACTTGATTTCCATAGCAAATCTCAGAGTCAAGTTCCTCCCATAAACTCTAACAAGGAACAGCTTGTATTTCCCTCCCCTTGCCCTATCCATTCCCTTTGAAATGTTCCAAAATAGCCGGTGCTTTCCCCTTGCAGGACTTGTTCCAAATGGTAGCATAATAAATAAGCGACGCAATTAAAGTTGGATGGACTTGGGTCATCTAAGAACTGAAAGCTGTGGTAAGTTTAGACTCTGAGACTTTGGCAGTTCATCTTTTCTCGTCTAAACGGTATACATTATTGCACCGAGTCAAGTTGTATCGTTATGATAAAGTATCATTACAGTGCATTATAACCTCTTTATATGATTCTCATTTACTCCACAGTCGTTTTTCCAAACGCTCAGCTCATTGAACAACCGGATTTGTAGCCACGCTTAGCCTTACTTCTCATGAATCCCTTAGATATGCATTTTGACTATAGCCAGCTATACTTCCATAACCTGTTCCATCAGACAGTATAAAAGAGCAACAGAGCAACAAAGAACACAATTATTGACCTCAGTACAAACACATAGGCACATGTTCACTATCATTATTTATCCTGATAATAGTAATAGGACTTTATCGGTTTAAGAATTCTGATGCTCATTGTCGTGACAAAGGGGGAAGCAGCTGGGAATGATGAACATTAGTCTCCTGTCTTTTCCACTGATGCTCAACTAATTAAAACTCTCCCAGTGAACCGTCTGATATGGGCCAAACATACAGTATACCTCAATATGACCACTCTGAACCTCAATACACAAACACACACACATGCACGCATGCACACACACACAGATGGATGGGCATCGTGAAAATATAGAGCACTTTATCATTGAGTCCTTGGTTCTCAAGCAAGGTTACTTATGATGTGATAATGTAGTTTGGTGAACCATCTATACTATGGATAGCACACTGAACCACCAAACTCCATCCTTACTCTTAAACCTCAGATGTACATTCTATACCCCAATGTGTTGCCAGTCCAGTATAAGTAAACATAAAACACACATTCCTTAAGGGTTGGAAAGGAGAGGGGACCTGATCTTGTGGTCCACATCAAACACACCTTTACATCCACTGAGCCAAGACCATCTTAAACTGAGGTATGTAGGGCAAACACACACACACATAAACACACATAAACACACACACACACACACACACACATAAACACACACACACACACACACACAACCCCCCCCCCCCCATGCTCTGCTGACCAGTGTAAACGTTTTATAGAGGATATGAATGGAGACTATCAGTATCCTGACAAAGAGTTTTATTCACCAGCACTAAATCTAAAAAAGAACTGGGGATGTCAGCACACACACACACACACACACACACACAAGCATGCACACGCATGCACACGCACACACACATGAAAGACCCTGAGTAAAACATGAGAAGCGCAGATGGTGGTGTGTGTGATTTATGTGTGGTGTCAGTAGTAGGATACAGTTTGATTCTAACACAGGATTTGTAGAAGAGAGAAGCCAACCAAAATACTGTCTTCATCCACCTTCATTATCTCAACCAAAACATACACAGATGTAAAGAGCACACTGAGATGTAAGGGAATAGCAGGAAAGGAAGCTTTTCAGGGTGGTGTTCATTTGGGCACACCGTAGCAAAATGTTTCAAAATGGAAAATGAAAACTAACATTTCTTATATGTCACGACTTCCGCCGAAGTCGGTTCCTCTCCTTGTTCGGGCTGCGGTCGACGTCACCGGTCTTCTAGCCATCGCCACTCCACCTTTCATTTTCCATTTGTTTTCCCGCACAGCTGGTTTACATCCCCTCATCACTCTACGTGTATATTAACCTCTGTTTCCCCCATGTCTGTGTGTGTAATTACGTTTGTTGTGTGACGCGCCAGGCTGTTTTTTGTCCGGGTATTGTTTTGAACCCGTGGTATTGTTTTGTTGTACATGATTTTGTGTGACCAGTGCGCTATTCACTTTTGCCTTTGGCTGGAGTGTTGTGATGCTGTTGCGTCTGACTGATTTGCTTCTGCCAATTAAAATGTGCCCTGTTCACTTATCTCTGCTCTCCTGCACCTGACTCTAGTTGACCAGTTGCGCACACAGTCTGACATTATAAGAGCAGTTCAGATGGTATCTTCTTGTTTCACTCCATTTCCAAGGACTTTACCTAGAGAACCTGACCCAGAAGCAATGAAAAGATAATCATGCCATGTCCCTGGCTTCCCAACAAGATCTCACGGTTTGACAGATTTGACTTCAGATTCCGATGTTTGTCCACGTTTCTTCAAAAGTCACATTTCGTAGTTGGACACCCTGGGTTGCTCCTCCTGCTGGACCATGGGTGGCATTATTCCAAATGGTTAAGTTAAAGACATGCTCCGGAACTTTGGCGACTAGTATGTACACTGAACAAAAATATAAACACAACATGTAAAGTCCTGGTCCCGTGTTTCATGAGCTGAAATAAAAGATCTCAGAAATGTTCTGTACACGCAAAAAACGTATTTCTCTCAATTTCTTTGCACAAATTTGTTTACATCCCTGTTAGTGGGAATTTCTCTTTTGCTAAATAATCCATCCACCTAACAGGTGTGGCATATCAAGAAGCTGATTAAACAACATGATCATTACACAGGTGCCCCTTGTACTGGGGACAATAAAAGGCACTCTAAAATGTGAGTTTTGTCATACAACCCAATGTCACAGATGTCTCAAATTGGCATGCTGTCTGCTGGAATGTCCACCAGAGCTGTTGCCAGAGAATTTAATTAATTGAATTTCTCTACCATAAGCTGCCTCCAACTTAGTTTTAGGGAATTTGGCAGTACGTCCAACCGGCCTCACAACCGCAGACCACGTGTAACCACTCATCTGCGTGCTTGTCGTCCTCACCAGGGTCTTGACCTGACAGCAGTTTGGTGTTGTAACTGACTTCAGTGGGCAAATGCTCACCTTTGATGGCCACTAGTATGTGGGAGAAGTCTGCTCTTCACAGATGAATCACGGTTTCAACTGTACCGGGCAGATGGCAGTAGTCATTTAGGCAGGTTACCTTAGTAACTCGTGTGGGTGAGTGGGTGAGTGGTTTGCTGATGTCAACGTTGTGAACAGAGTGCCCCATGGTGGCAGTGGTGTTATGGCATGGGCAGGCATAAGCTACGGACAACGAGCACAATTGCATTTTATCAATGGCAATTTGAATGCACAAAGATCCCATGATGAGAACCTGAGGCCCATTGTCATATCATTCGTCCGCCTCCATCACTTCATGTTTCAGCATGATAATGCACATGTTGCAAGGATCTGTACACAATTCCTGGAAGATGAAAATGTCCCAGTTCTTCCATGGCCTGCATACTCACCAGACATGTCACCAATCGAGCATGTTTGGGATGCTCTGGATTGACGTGTATGACACTGTGTTCCAGTTCTGTCCAATATCCAGAAACTTCGCACAACCATTGAAGATGAGTGGGACGACATTACATAGGCCTCAATCTAAAGGCTGATCAACTCTATGCGAAGGAAATGTGTCGCACTGCATGAGGCAAATGGTGGTCACACCAGATATTGACTGGTTTTCTGATCCATGACCCTACCTTTTTTTTAAAAGTTATCTGTGACCAACAGATGCACATAAATCTATAGATTAGTGCCTAATTATTTTATTTCAAATGACTGATTAAACATCTGCTAGCAAGATGCACACACAGCAATGATGTACATTTAGAACCACTCGCTAAAAAGTATACAAAAGTACCAGAGAATCTCTTTAAAGGTTTGGGATAGGGTTAAAAACAACAACTCTGTAGTTAAGTTTTAGCATTAAATCTAAACGGTTAAGTTAAGGATTAAGGTTTGGGATAGGGCTAAAACTAAAAAACTAAAACGAGTGCCTATCACTGAGCTTGAACACTCAACCCTCGGAGATGGAGCTTGCGTCCACAACACCCTAGCAAAACCCAAGCCTTCTTGATGGTAATTGCGCTACCCCGTTGCCTCTAGTGGCCAGTTTTGAAGGTATCTCCCAATGTCCTGGGTACCTGGATGGACGCCGGAGTTCGATGTGGATCTTGTCTTTCAGCTCACTAGGGGTCAGAGTTCATCTGGGGTCAAGCTGAGGTAACACCTTTATTTTTCCTGACTTGGACTAATGCTGACTGGCCTTTTCCAAGCTTGGTCAGCCTGTGTGCATGTGTGAGTGTGTGTGTGCACTAGTCTGCACTAGTAACCAATGCACTACTAGTCTGGAATCAGTCCCTAAACCTCTGCTCAAGCCCTTGATCCATCTGTTTCCAGCCCTATGTTTGTGTACATATTCGCGTGTGCATGTGTGTATGCGCATGCATGTACTGTGTATGTGCTTGTATTCCTCTGTAATAAAGACTGGATGGGAATTCAAGTACATACACTGCTCAAAAAAATAAAGGGAACACTTAAACAACACAATGTAACTCCAAGTCCATCACACTTCTGTGAAATCAAACTGTCCACTTAGGAAGCAACACTGATTGACAATAAATTTCACATGCTGTTGTGCAAATGGAATAGACAACAGGTGGAAATTATAGGCAATTAGCAAGACACCCCCAATAAAGGAGTGGTTCTGCAGGTGATAACCACAGACCACTTCTCAGTTCCTATGCTTCCTGGCTGATGTTTTGGTCGCTTTTGAATGCTGGCGGTGCTTTCACTCTAGTGGTAGCATGAGACGGAGTCTACAACCCGCACAAGTGGCTCAGGTAGTGCAGCTCATCCAGGATGGCACATCAATGCGAGCTGTGGCAAGAAGGTTTGCTGTGTCTGTCAGCGTAGTGTCCAGAGCATGGAGGCGCTACCAGGAGACAGGCCAGTACATCAGGAGACCGTAGGAGGGGAACAACCCAGCAGCAGGACCGCTACCTCCGCCTTTGTGCAAGGAGGAGCAGGAGGAGCACTGCCAGAGCCCTGCAAAATGACCTCCAGCAGGCCACAAATGTGCATGTGTCTGCTCAAACGGTCAGAAACAGACTCCATGAGGGTGGTATGAGGGCCCGACGTCCACAGGTGGGGGTTGTGCTTACAGCCCAACACCGTGCATGACGTTTGGCATTTGCCAGAGAACACCAAGATTCGCCACTGGCGCCCTGTGCTCTTCACAGATGAAAGCAGGTTCACACTGAGCACATGTGACAGACGTGACAGTCTGGAGACGCCGTGGAGAACGTTCTGCTGCCTGCAACATCCTCCAGCATGACCGGTTTGGCGGTGGGTCAGTCATGGTGTGCTGTGGCATTTCTTTGGGGGGCCACACAGCCCTCCATGTGCTCGCCAGAGGTAGCCTGACTGCCATTAGGTACCGAGATGAGATCCTCAGACCCCTTGTGAGACCATATGCTGGTGCCGTTGGCCCTGGGCTCCTCCTAATGCAAGACAATGCTAGACCTCATGTGGCTGGAGTGTGTCAGCAGTTCCTGCAAGAGGAAGGCATTGATGCTATGGACTGGTCCGCCCGTTCCCCAGACCTGAATCCAATTGAGCACATCTGGGACATCATATCTCGCTCCATCCACCAACGCCACGTTGCCCCACAGACTGTCCAGGAGTTGGCAGATGCTTTAGTCCAGGTCTGGGAGGAGATCCCTCAGGAGACCATCCGCCACCTCATCAGGAGCATGCCCAGACGTTGTAGGGAGGTCATACAGGCACGTGGAGGCCACACACACTACTGAGCCTCATTTTGACTTGTTTTAAGGACATTACATCAAAGTTGGATCAGCCTGTAGTGTGGTTTTCCACTTTAATTTTGAGTGTGCCTCCAAATCCAGACCTCCATGGGTTGATACATTTGATTTCCATTGATCATTTTTGTGTGATTTTGTTGTCAGCACATTCAACTATGTAAAGAAAAAAGTATTTAATAAGAATATAATAATATAATATTTTATTCATTCACATCTAGGATGTGTTATTTTAGTGTTCCCTTTAATTTTTTGAGCAGAGTAGTTCAGTTGGAGTCGATATAAGCTGATTCAAGGTGTGTTTGCAGTCTTTTTTAGTGGGCTGAAAACCCAGCGATTCTCGACTACATGCTGGTTGTAATTACAGAGTAAGGCATGGGGAGTTCTCCTGATGGTCTCCGTATGTTTGATTCTAAAGAGGAGGAAGGAAACTGGCCTTTGGATTTTCAACAGGTCAGCACAGCAACATGAAAGCTTTAATATGGGTTGTCCCGTAATTGTATCAAACATACGGCCTTCTGGCCTGTGTCAAGGTTGACTTGCTATCCACAGACTCACTTTCTGAAATGGAATTGAGTGTACTATATAGAGAATAGGATGTAATTTTGGAAGCAGCCAGCGACATGTTGACTTTTTTAGTGTCCAATCAGCTTGAGTTATCCACAGTGATCTGCACTAACACATCAACAACAGTAATTCGGTTTTGTTGACCCAGCATGTCTCTTTCATATACATTATGAACTTTCATTTCACTCTTTAATCACTGACCTCTCCTGCTGTCCAACCTGACCCCTGGCACATCAGTAAGAGGGGACTACTTTCAGTATAAAACACACAAATGCAGCTTTTTCCAGCTCACGGGGCTATAACAGTGAGTAGTACAGATGGGTATTTACCCTGTAAAATTATCAGTCCGTTTATAGTGCCAGTCTGCCTGCTGTTAAATGTGTGTGTGTGTGTGTTATCCAGATTTTACTGCTGTCTGCATCCAAAGATACTTTACTGCATCATCCACCTACAATGGGGCATTGTGCGATTGACTGGGTTTGAAACAGGGCCGCATGCGTACCTCATGACAGTGTTAGGCCGGGGAGCTAAAGCCCAGGCATTAGCTTGGGGTGCTAACACAAGTCTTCGGGTCTCAGGCAAGATTACCCCCCACCCAAAAAAGAAAAAAGAATACAAATGAAGAAAAAAAATGTATACATTTATATATATTATTTATAAACTAAAGAAATAAAATAAATGTATGCATTTCTAAATAAATACCCCCTGGTCTTTTCTATATGTCATCCTTTTGTAGATCTCAGCATTAAACATTCTGGTTTATATTAGAAATCTGCACAGTTTGATCAATTTAGACATCTGTGGAATTTCCAAAGATCAAGGGGGAAACTCACATTATCCCCCACTTTCTCTCTCTCTCTCTCTCTCTCTCTCTCTCATTATTTTTTCTTTGTATCTCCATATCTTTCTCTCCATATCTTCCCTCTTCTCTCGCTCTCCATATATTTCTCTTCATCTCTTCCCCCCCTCTCACTTTCTACATTGTTCATCTGAGTAATCTTGCCCTATTTTTCTAACTCAATCTGTGTGTTACACTTTTTCCACTTCTGCAGATGACCTCATGTGGGAACACAGAGCAGCTGTGTGTGTGTGTGTGTGTGTGTGTGTGTGTGTGTGTGTGTGTGTGTGTGTGTGTGTGTGTGTGTGTGTGTGTGTGTGTGTGTGTGTGTGTATACAGTGCATTCGGAAAGTATTCAGGCACCTTTAATTTCTCCACATCTTGTTATGTTACAGCCTTATTCTAAAATTGATTAAATTGTTTTTTCCCCCTCATCAATCTAAACTTTACAATGTAAGGTAACACCAAGTAATTTAGTCTCAACAGCCACACCATTCATTACCAAATTCAGCTGAGGTCTAGAATTTAGGGAATAATTTGTAGCAAATACAATGCTCCTAGTTTTATAGATGTTCAGGACCTGTTTATTACTGGCCACCCATTCCCAAACAGACTGCAACTCTTTGTTAATGGTTTCAGTGACTTCATTAGCTGTAGTTACTGATGCATACTGTATGTGTGTGTGTTTGCTAAGTGTCTGTAAGGGTTCTGTGCCCAGTTTCCTGATAATGATTCAACTTAGGCCTACGAGTGTTTTAACATACATCTTTCCAACAACGGCTGAAGACACAGAAAGAACGTTTGCTAGGTGCGTCGTTGGAGAATGTTTCAATACTGTTAGGATTGAAAGAAAGGCACATTGTAAAACATTTCCTGTAAAATGTACAGTAACTTACTGGCAGCAATTTGCCAGTTAGTTACTGTAATTTATCTTACGGGTACAGCTACTGTAATCCATTTTATGGTATTGTTACCAAAAATGTTACCGTAATCTAATTTACAGTATATTCCTAATGTAATTCTTGTTTTGTAATTACACGTTTGAAAGTCACCTGTGAATTACCATGTTGACAACTCTACCATCAAATCCACATGTAATACCAGGGTTGATAAATAGGCTAGGATCTGGTAACAACAATTGTAACAAGGCACACAACAGTCATTTTCAATGAGCTTATATCTATGTTATGACCTGGCTCAAAGGCTATACCAAATCAAGTGTAATGTAAGGACAATGCTGTTACATAGGATCTACTTGTAATTATCATGTACCTCCCCAGGAGCAAGCGACTGAATGTAAAGTAAAACCCAGTAAGGTATAACCATTATAATGACTATGTAGTTATAGTGTAACAACCTTTGTAGTTACAATGTAACAACTTTTGGCATACAATAGGCGAACCAGGAGAAATTAGGAGACAGGAGAACATTAGGTATAACCCATTTAGTTACTGTCGTGGAAATTATCACCAGTCAATCTTAAATGAATTGTTCTTTATTATCAGCAAGCTGGTACCAACAAACTTAATGCACAATAGCACACATCGGTCGGGAGCTCCGCCGGGGCAGTCCCGTTAGTTCTCTTATATACTGCTTACACAGGTAAGTTATATTTGCATGATTTACATGATTAATTATTAATCATTAATTCATCATTAATGTTTGGTTCATGCATATGACTGACCAATACCTCACGAGGCTTCCTCTCTCCAAGCTGAGACCTTGACCCGCAGCACTCACGTCCGGTGCCATGAAGTGCTTTGAAAGGGTGGTAATGGCTCACATTAACACCATTATCCCAGAAATCCCAGAAGCACTCAGATTTGCATGCCACCCAAACAGATCCACAGCTGACGCAATCTCTATTGCACTCTACACTGCCCTTTCACACCCGGACAAAAGGAACACCAACACCAAGACAAAGGAAGACAAAGGAGATGACAAAGGAGATGATTGTGGACTACAGTCATAGACTGTTCTCTCTGCTACCGCATGGCAAGTCTAAGACCAAACGGCTTCTCAACAGCTTTTACCCCCAAACCATAAGAGTTCTGAACAGGTAATCAAATGGTTACCGGACTATTGTGTGTCCCGCCACTCCCCAAACCCCCTTCTACGCTGCTGCTACTCTCTGTTTATCATCTATGCATAGTCACTTTACCTATAAATTCATGTACATATTACCTCAATTCGCCCAACTAACCGGTGCCTGTATATAGCCTCGCTACTGTTATCTTTCACTGTCTTTTTACTGTTGTTTTTATTTCTTTACTTATCTATTGTTCACCTAATACCTATTTTTTACTTGAAAATTGCACTGTTGGTTAGGGCCTGTAAGTAAGCATTTCACTGTTAGGTCTACACCTGTTGTATTCGGCGCACGTGACAAATAAACTTAGATTTGAATTGATTTGAAACTGAGATACTCCCCTTCAATTTTCAAATAAATGTTCTGGGTGTACTGCCAAATTGCTTATACGTATAGTGAGGATTCCTCCCAAGCACGATCAATCAGTCACTTGCATGAAACCAGTCTAATTAGTTATTAGAAATTATTCTTACAATTATCATTATTTTGTTAGGATCCCCATTAGCGGATGCCAATGGCAACAGCTAGTCTTACTGGGGTCCGACACATAACGAAAAATACATTACAGACAAAAGACTTTACAATTTACATACATTTAAAAAATGAACATGTCGTGTGTGTGTGAGCATCTGTCACTACTTCTGACGAAGTCGGATCCTGTCCTTGCTCGGGCGGCGTTCGGCGGTCGACGTCACTGGCTTTCTAGCCATTGCCGCTCCATTTTCTCATTGTTCCATTTGTTTTGTCTTGTTCCCTGCACACCTGGTTTACATTCCCTAATCACACTGCATGTATTTATTCCTCTGTTCCTCCCCCCATGTCTTTGTGTGAAATTGTTTTGTTACGTGTTTAGTGTGACGTGCCAGACTGGTTTTCCCCCCCGGGTATTGTATTTTGACCCGTTGTATGTATTTGTCATACATTTGTATATTTGTGAGTGTTTTCGTGCCTATTGACATACCTGTGGCTGGAGGATTTTTGACGCAATTGCGTCTGTCTTTTGTGCTTTTGCCAAATAAAAGTGTGCCTGATCACAACTCACTGCTCTCCTGCACCTGACTTCCTACCAGTAGCGCACAACCTTGACAGCATCTATCAGTTACACATGCATGTCATTACAAACACACAACAAGTAGGTCACATGGGGGAGAGGCGTTGTGCTGTGAGGTGTTGCTTTATTTGTTTTTAACCAGGTTGGTTTTCATTTGCGCTATGTAAGATGGAAGGGAGTTCTATGCACTCATGGCTCTGTATAATACTGTACGTTTTCTTGAATACAAGAAGTGGCGCAGTCAGTCTTTCCTCAACTCTTAGCCAAGAGAGACTGGCATGCATAGTATTACTATTAGCCCTCTGATTACAATGAAGAGCAGGACGTGCCGCTCTGTTCTGGGCCAGCTGCAGCTTAACTATGTCTTTCTTTGCAGCACTTGACCATATGTGTTACGGCTCTCGTCGGACGGCATGGACCAAAACGCAGCATGGTAAGTGTTCATGATTCTTTATCACTCAAAAACACTCGAACAAAATAGCAAAGTGAAGACCAACAGTTCTGTAAGACAAATAAACTATACAGAAAACAACTACCCACAAAACACAGGTGGGAAATAGGCTACCTAAGTATGATTCCCAATCAGAGACAACGATAGACAGCTGCCTTTGATTGGGAACCACACTCGGCCAAAAACAAAGAAATAGAAAACATAGAAATAAAGAAACTAGAATGCCCACCCTAGTCACACCTAACCAAAATAGAGAATAAAAGCCTCTCAATGGCCAGGGCGTGACAATATGACTGGCAGTGGTGTAAAGTACTTAAGTAAATGAAGTCGTTGTTTGAGGTATATGTACTTTTACTATTTATATTCCTTAAGAAAATATTGTACTTTTAACATCATTCCTTGACACCCAACAGTACTCGTTACATTTGGAATGTTTTGCAGGACAGGAAAATGGTCCAATTCACGCACTTATCAAGATAACACATGGTCGTCCCTACTGCCTCTGATCTAGCAGACTCACTAAACACACATGCATAGATTGTAAATGATGTCTGAAAGTTGGAGTGTGCTTCTGGCTGTCCGTACATTTTAAAAACAAGAAAATGTTACCGCCTGGTTTGCTTAATATAAGGAATTTGAAATGATTTATACTTTTACTTTAACTTTTGATACTTAAGTATATTTTAAACCAAATACTTTTAGACTTTTATTCAATTAGAATTTTACTGGGTGACTTTTACTTGAGTAATTGTCTATTAAGGGATCTTTACTTTTACTCATGTATGACAATTGGGTACTTTTTCCACCACTGATGACTGGACAATAATCAGGATAAGATCAAACTAGAGCCTGCAGGACTTGCTTTGTGGAGTGTGGTGTCAAAATAGCAGATTATCTCTATATTACGGACAGACCTCTCCCCATCTGTACAACCATTGAATCTACAGTTTACAATCTAAGGTAACACCAAGTAATTTAGTCTCCTCAATTTGTTCAACAGCCACACCATTCATTACCAGATTCAGCTGAGGTCTAGACCTTAGGGAATGATCTGTAAAAAATACAATGCTCTTAGTTTTATAGATGTTCAGGACCTGTTTATTACTGGCCACCCATTACAAAATAGACTGCAACTCTTTGTTAAGGGTTTCAGTGACTTTATTAGCTGTGGTTGCTGATGCGTACAGTAAATTCCAAAAGTATTCAGACCCCTTCACTTTTCCCACATTTTGTTACGTTACAGCCTTATTCTAAAATTGATTAAATAGTTTTTCCCCCTCATCAATCTACACACACAATACGCCATAATGACAAAGCAAAAACTTGTAATTTTATTTTTAGCAAATGTATTAAAAATAAAAAACAAAAATATATAATTTACCTAAGACCCTTTATTCAGTACTTTGTTGAAGCACCTTTTGTAGTGATTACAGCCTTGGCACACCTGTATTTGGGGAGTTCCTCCCATTCTTCTCTGCAGATCCTCTCAATCTATGTCAGGTTGGATGAGGCGTGTCGCTACACAACTATTTTCAGGTCTCTCCAGAGATGTTCGATCGGATTCAAGTCCGGGTTCTGGCTGGGTCACTCAAGGATATTGAGAGACTTGTCCCAAAGACACTCCTACATTGTTTTGACTGTGTGCTTAGGATCATTGTCCTGTTGGAAGGTGAATCTTTGCCCCAGTCTGAGGTCCTGAGCGCTCTGGTTTCATCAAGGATCTCTCTGTACTTCAGGTGATTAGCGGTGCCTGGTTTCCTCCAAACATGACACTTGGCATACAGGTCAAAGAGTTCAATCTTGGTTTTATCAGACCAAACTGGAAACCATGCTGGTACAGGACTGGAAACCATGGGTTGGTGCTGGGTCTGGTGTTGGGACTGGGGACCGGGAACCAGGAACTGAGAACCAGGGACACTGGGGCTGCTGCAGGTGCTGGGTTGGGATCTGGGTCTGTAGAGGGAAGGAAAGACAACCTGAGGAGCAAGCAGACGGGCATGTGCACACACACATGCCCGTATACATACCTGATCCCCAGCACCATTCAGAAGGCTCAATGTACATAGTTTGAAAGATTATTCAAATTATTCAAGCTATGCACATTACACAGACATCCATCTAACTCATTTGAAAATGTTTTCTCAATGACCCCTGTATAGTTTGCGGAAATGTGATCCTCAGCATCTGTAGGGGAGGAATACACACACACACCACTATCTTTGTGGGGACCAAAATCCTATTTTCCCTAACCCTTAACTTAACATTAACCCTAACCCTAACTGTAACCCTAACCTTAAACCTAACCCCTTAGCCTAAAATATACTTTTTTCTTGTGGGGAACGGCAAAATGTCAATGTTCCTAGTTTTACAATCATTTTGAGGACTTCGGTCCCTACAAGGATAGTAAAACCAAAAACACACATACAAATACACGCACTGTTGAATAACAGAGGAATAACTTAGTTAAGTACCGTGTCATCTGAATGACCTCCCCTGGCCACTGTAATACAGCTGGAGGAAAACAGAAAAAACTAATGTTATAATCTGTCTCTCAAAACAAAGTGTGTGTGTGTGTGTGTGTGTGTGTGTGTGTAAAGTACTTACACGAATGTTATGATAGAATAGATAGCCTAGAATAGAAAATAATAAATACATTGTCCACACAATGTTGGAATCCAATTTATTCCATTGAAATTGGCCCTTAGGCTTACAGTCAATCAAACGCTTCCCCAAATGGTGATATTCATTCTAGGCATTCCGTTTCTATGCCCAGGAGAATAGTTATGTTGCTGCACAGATCGAATAATGAGTAGCAAACTTCAGATCACTGGAATTATTAACCTTGGGTTGTAGTCACACACACAAACACCTCTGAAACTACTATCAGCAGATGTGTTAGGCAGATGATCAACAAATCAAATCAAAGTTAATATGTCACGTACGCTGAATACAACAGTGAAATGCTTACTTACAGGCCCTAACTAGCAGTGCAATTATTAAGCAAAAAATAGGTATTAGGTGAACAATAGATAAGTAAAGAAATAAAAACAACAGTAAAAAGACAGGCTATATACAGTAGCGAAGCTATAACAGTAGCGAGGCTACATACAGACACCGGTTAGTCAGGCTGATTGAGGTAGTATGTACATGAATGTATAGTTAAAGTGACTATGCATATATGATAAACAGAGAGTAGCAGCAGCAGAAAAGAGGGGTTGGGGGGGGGGCAATGCAAATAGTCTGGGTAGCCATTGATTTACCTGTTCAGGAGTCTACGGCTTGGGGGTAAAAGCTGTTGAGAAGCTTTTTGGTCCTAGACTTGGCACTCTGGTACCACTTGCCATGCGGTAGTAGAGAGAACATTCTATGACTGGGGTGCCTGGGGTCTTTGACAATTTCTAGGGCCTTCCTCTGACACCGCCTGGTATAGAGGTCCTGGATGGCAGGCAGCTTAGCCCCAGTGATGTATTGGGCCGTATGCACTACCCTCTGTAGTGCCTTGCGGTCGGAGGCTGAGCATTTGCGTACCAGGCAGTGATGCAACCAGTCAGGAAGCTCTTGATGTTGCAGCTGTAGAACCTTTTGAGGATCTGAGGACCCATGCCAAATCGTTTTAGTTTCCTGAGGGGGAATAGGCTTTGTCGTGTCCTCTTCAAGACCATCCTAGTGTGTCTGGACCATTCTAGTTTGTTGGTGATGTGGACACCAAGGAACTTGAAGCTCTCAGGGCGAGTGTGGGAAGCAGGCACAGGATACACTGGTCCGTAGAGACGCATTGGAGATTTGGGACGTAGAGCTGGCTCAATGCGTCCTGGCTGGATGCCCATTCTAGCCCGGCAAATGCGAGGAGCTGGAATAGAGCGCACCGGGCTATGAATGCGAACTGGAGATACTGTGCGCATCTCTGCATAACACGGTGCCTGACCAGTCACACGCTCCCCACAGTAAGCACGAGGAGTTGGCTCAGGTCTCCAACCTGACTCAGCCAATCTCCTCGTGTGTCCCCCCCCCCCCAAAAAAAAAATCATGGGGCTGCCTTTCGGGCTTCCGTGCTAGCCGTGTCCCCTCATATCATCGCCGTTCCTCCTGTACTTCTCCTCGTAGTATGGCCGTTCCGCTTTCGCTGCCTCTATCTCCTCTTTAGAAAGGCGATACTCCCCCGGCTGCGTCCAGGGTCCTGCTCCATCCAGTATTTCTTCCCATGTCCATACTGACTGCTCCTCCTGAACACGCTGCTTGGTCCTTTCAGGGTGGGTTCTTCTGTCACGGTCGTTGTAATGGAGGAAACCAAGGTGCAGCGTGATATGAGTACACACTACTTTAATAAAG
This sequence comes from Oncorhynchus mykiss, assembly GCF_057628025.1. Lineage (NCBI taxonomy): Eukaryota > Metazoa > Chordata > Actinopteri > Salmoniformes > Salmonidae > Oncorhynchus > Oncorhynchus mykiss. The sequence goes on along the minus strand of NC_143043.1, from coordinate 12,275,692 downwards.
AAAGAACACTGAACAAACTAACAAAAACAACAAAGCAAACTGTGAAGCTAATATGAGTAGTGCAGACAGGCAACTAAACATAGAACATGAACCCACAAATACCCTATGGAAAAATGGCTACCTAAATATGGTCCCCAATCGGAGACAACGATAGACAGCTGCCTCTGATTGGGAACCAATTCAGGCCACCATAGACCTACCTATACCTAGACTTACAAAACCACTAGATAAACAAAAAAACATAGACAATACAAAAACTAACATACCCACCCTAGTCACACCCTGACCTGACCAAAATAATAAAGAAAACAAAGATAACTAAGGTCAAGGCGTGACAGAATATGTGTTGTTATTAGGCCTACTGTTAGAAGCTAAAAGCTAGCAGTTTCTTACTGGCAATAATCTCTCTCTCTCTCTCAATGATGTATGATTTCACTGTAAAAACATTTCCATTTATTCATAAACGCCATCTGATTTCCACCACAAAGCATGACTGAGTAGTACCCAATTCTCTCTCTCCCTCTGCCCATGCCGCTGGACCAAAAGCTGAGAGGAAGTTTCAAAAGTAGCCTAATTTTGAGAGAGGAATCTTAACCAACCCCAATCAATGTCGCAGTCTGTGTCCAATATTCAGTGATTATTTTATTCAATCCATACGGTCGCTCTCTAGCTACAACCCCCCCTCTTTTATTCTCCCTTTCTTTCTCCCCACTCCTCCCTTCTCTCAACACACATGCAAATATCTGTAAGGTCCCTCAGCCGAGCAGTGAATTTCAAACAGATTTAACCACAAAGATCAGGGAGGTTTTCCAATGCCTCGCAAAAAAGGACGCCTATAGGCAGATGGATAACAATTAAAAAAGCAGACACTGAATATCCCTTTGAGCATGGTGAAGTTATTAACCAGTCATTACAAAGATACAGGTGTCCTTCCTAACTCTTTTGCGGGAGAGGAAGGACACCGCTCAGGGATTACACCATGAGGTCAATGTTGACTTTAAAACAGTTACAGAGTTTAATGGCTGTGATAAGAGAACTGAAGATGGATCAACAACATTGTAGTTACTCCACAATACTAACCTAATTGACAGAGTGAAAAGAAAGAAGCCTGTACAGAATAAAAATATTCCATAACATGCATCCTATTTTTAACATTGGCACTAAAGTTATACTGCAAAAAATGTGTCAAAGCAATTCACCTTTTGTCTTGAATACAAAGTGTTATGTTTGGGGCAAATTCAATACAACACATTACTGAGTACCACTCTCCATATTTTCAAGCATAGTGGTGGCTTCATCATATTATGGGTATGCTTGTAATCGTTAAGGATCGTAATCGTTTGCTCCTGAGTTGCGTAGCGGTCTAAGGCACTGCATCTCAGCGCTAGAGGCGTCACTACAGTCCCTGGTTTGATTCCAGGCTGTTTCACAAATGGCTGTGATTGGGAGTCCCACAGGGCGGCGCACAATTGGACCAGCGTCGTATGGACTAGGGTTTGGCCGGCGTAGGCCGTCATTGAAAATAAGAATTTGTTCTTAACTGACTTGCCAAGTTAAATGAAGGTAACATTAAAAAAAAAACATTTGTTTAAAGGACTGGGGAGTTTTCAGGATAAAAAAGAAATGGGATGGAGCTAAGCACAGGCAAAATCCTAGAGGAAAACCTGGTTCAGTCTGCTTTCCACCAGACACCGAGGGATGAATTCACCTTTTGTTTTCACCAATTGTTTTGACTTCAATCTACTGTATGGCAAAACCTGAAAATGTTTGTCTACCAATGATCAACAACCAATTTGACAGAACTTGAAGAATTTGGAAATAATAATAGGCAAATGTTGCACAATACAGGTGTGAAAAGCTCTTAGAGATTTACCCAGAAAGACTCACAGCTGTAATCACTGCCCAAGGTCTACAACATATTGACTCTGCGGTGTGAATATCTATGTAAATGAGATATTTCTGTTTTTAATTTTCAATAAATATGCAAACATTTCTAAAAACTTGTTTTCACTCTGTCATTATGGGGTATTGTGTGTAGATTGGTGAGAAAAATCAATTTTGAATTCAGTCTGTAACACAACAAAATGTGGAATAATAAGTCTGTATGAATATTTTCTGAAGGCACCGTGCCCGGTTCTAACATACATCCTTTGGCCTGATCTTATCCACATTCTGATTGAGCCCACATTGTCAGACAGGTCTAGACCATTAAAAGACGCATTGTGATCAGATCTTCTTGACCAACTCTGGAGGTATTCGGGCACGCATTGTGTCAGGATATCGTAGAAGTGTAGACGGATCTGGACAGTGAAGCCATAGCCTTCGAAAATTCATAGGTCATAGGTCATAGGTACGAGGCAGAGCCGAGTACCGTAGATCCGTACAGCCATGCTAAAAAAAAGAGTTGTTTTGCACAACCTTGAGTGTACAATTGCTTTTCTACAATGGGTTACCAATTAAATAAAAATGTTATTTTGATAACTGTATTCATAAGCTACTATTTCATCTGTCCAATGGTTGCTAGCCAAGCCAGCTGACCGTTCATTTGATTGGTTGCCAGAGACGCGACCCTTTTGTGAAGTATTCTTGTTCTATATCTAATGGACGCAACCCAATAACTGGTCCGTTGCCTGGCAACGCTCTTATCTCATGCTTGCTAGATAGCCAACTACGGCTAACACAGTCACGTTAAACCGTGCAACTAGAACAACAGCAAAGTAGCTGCATTTCATCAAGGGGAGATAATGTCTAGATGCTTTTTACAGTGGAAATCAAATGAATGAATTCGCTAGCTGGGCTGATAGGACAGTGGATGCTCAGGGATTTATCCGATGGAACAGAAAACAAAATGCAAATTTTTGCATCATAGGCTTACCCGTGCTAAACAGATTTTTTTAGAATGGCTTAGAGAGCGTATCAATCAATCACAATGCTTGTTTTGACCCACCCATTGTAGAATTCAGAGGTGGACCTGGGAGAAGCAAAGGAGGACTTGGTTCTTTGAGACAGATATCATGTCATTAGAGTGAATGGCCTACAGCGAGAGTGAATTTTCAGCTGTGGTAGATCTGTACTCACTGGTCAGATGTAAAGACCACCTTGAAAGACAACTAATATTGAAATAGGACATTTGAAGAGTTCCAAAACCATGACAGTATTTAAAACTTGCATACGTGTGTGTGCGCACACGGGTGCCTGTGTGTTTACGTACCTATGGACTACAGTGTTTAAACAGGACATTCCACAGCCAGGCATAAGGATAACATTCCCTGCATGCACAGCTATTGGGGGACTGACCACGGACACCCCAATACCCACCAACCTACAGGCCACTTTCACAGTAACACACACACAAGCATGTTGCCAAATGCAGTGAGAGGTTGTTTACAGAGACCATATGGAATAGTAAGATAGACATTTTTAGCAGTCGTTGGCCACTTGTGCACTTGACCACTTAGGCTATTACTTTTCCATGACAATGGTCAGTGTGTGTAGTTATGAAAGAACTTGATCGGTGTAAGTACAATGGTGATGCTCCACTTACCCTTCCAATAAGAGTTAGAGATCTTCTGCTTTATTGCTTATCCCTCTCCAATTCATTTCAGTCTGGAAACATTGAAGGGCTTGTGCACAAATGGGCAGACAAATGGAGGACCTGGTAGCTGGCCTCTGCCTGTCTGTTGCTAGTTCATGTTTCATAGTTCACCTCTGTCTTCTTGACAGGTCATCGCCGGGGGTGTATGCATGCCCTTACAAAAAAAAAACATGCAAAACAGAAAATTGGATATTGTAACGGGTGTCGTCTGGGGAAGGAGAGGAGGACCAAAGAGCAAGGTGGTAAGTGTTCATAATTTTAATTAAAGAAAGCACTGAACACTGAATCAATACAAAAATAATTAAATGAATGAAACGAAACAGTCCCGTCTGGTGACATACACACGTAACACAAAGACAGAAAATAAACACCCACAAAACACAGGTGGAAAAAGGCTACATAAGTATGATTCTCAATCAGGGGCAACATTTGACAGCTGCCTCTGATTGAGAACCATACTAGGCCGAACTCAAAAACCAACATAGAAAAACAAACAGACTGTCCACCCCAACTCACGCCCTGACCATACTAAAACAAAGACAAAAACAAAGGAACTAAGGTCACAACGTGACAGATATGGAGCTTCACAGGCTGTGCCCGGTGCACATAAGAATAACTGGACTGATAAACATTGTCAACATTCTATAAATATTTATTACACTATAAACAGATGGGTTGAAAGAGGTTAAAATATAGACCATGCTAAAATGTTATTAAAACAACAAAAACCTTTCCTGCAGAGCATATAGCATGTTGACCTCTTCCAAGTATTTTTTGGCCAATGTTCAAACAGACCACCATTCAAGACACAAAAAGAAAAATTCAAAACAAAGACAAACTATATTTATTAAAATGGTGCCAGAAGAAATGGCAGCATTTTTACGGGCGCCTAACCAATTGTGCTATTATCAAATCAAATCAAATGTATTTATATAACCCTTCTTACATCAGCTGATATCTCAAAGTGCTGTACAGAAACCCAGCCTAAAACCCCAAACAGCAAGCAATGCAGGTGTAGAAGCACGGTGGCTAGGAAAAACTCCCTAGAAAGGCCAAAACCTAGGAAGAAACCTAGAGAGGAACCAGGCTATGAGGGGTGGCCAGTCCTCTTCTGGCTGTGCCGGGTAGAGATTATAACAGAACATGGCCAAGATGTTCAAATGTTCATAAATGACCAGCATGGTATAATAATAATAATAATCACAGTAGTTGTCGAGGGTGCAACAAGTCAGCACCTCAGGAGTAAATGTCAGTTGGCTTTTCATAGCCAATCATTGAGAGTATCTCTACCGCTCCTGCTGTCTCTAGAGAGTTGAAAATAGCAGGTCTGGGACAAGTAGCACGTCCGGTGAACAGGTCGCCTAAGACAACGCTACAGGGAGACAGGATTGACAGCTGATCGTCCTTGCAGTGGCAGACCACGTGTAACAACACCTGCACATGATCGGTACATCACACCTGCGGGACAGGTACAGTATGGCAACAACAACTGCCCCAGTTACACCAGTATCCCTCCATCAGTGCTCAGACTGTCTGCAATAGGCTGAGAGAGGATGGACTGGGGGCTTGTAGGCCTGTTGTAAGGCAGGTCCTCACCAGACATCACCGGCAACAACGTCGCCTATGGGCACAAACCCACTGCCGCTGGACCAGACAGGACTGACAAAATGTGTTCTTCACTGACGAGCCGTGATTTTGTCTCAGTATGGGTGATGGTCAGATTTGCGTTTATCGTCAAAGGAATTACACGTTTTGTTACATTTACATGCCTAAAATGGATTTAAATTGATTTGAAAATGTGAGAATGTGTTTGCTATTGGAATAGCAACAAACAATTTTCTACAAAGAGAGGACTTTGAATTGAGCACTCAATATTCTGAGATTGGGCCTCCCAAATGGCTCAGTGGTCTAAGGCTTTTTGCTGTGCCACTAGAGATTCTGGGTTCGAGTCCAGGCTCTGTTGCCGGCCGTGACCGGGAGAACCATGTGCGGTGCACAATTGGCCCAGCGTCGTCCAGGTTAGGAGAAGGTTTGGCCGGCTGGGATGTCCTTGTCCCATCATGCACTTGCACTTGCAACTCCTATGGCGGGCTGGGCACCGTGCATGCTGACACAGGTGCATGGTGTTTCCTCCGACACATTGGTGCGGCTGGCTTCCGGATTAAGTGGGCATTGTGTCAAGAAGCCGTGTGGCTTGGCTGGGTTGTGTTTTGGAGGAGGCACGGCTCTTGACATTCGGAAAACCACATGTCTGACTTGTGAAAATGTAAAGTTTTTTACAAATGACATTCTTCAAGTGATTTGTTCGCATGTAAAAAAATCTATGTGAAACTTCACACGTGTCCAAAAACCAAGTCTGACTCGTGAATCTTTTTTTCACGTGATTTGTAAACCACATGTTGTTTCTAACAAGCTTTTTCACACATGATTTTTGCACGTTTCTTTTCATGTGTTTTTTGTAAGGGTGTTTATGTGTGTGCCAGAGAAACAATAACAGCAGCCATTTTCAGAGTGCCTATTTATTCTCAGTAACATTTCCTTGGCGGGGCCTGGGTACACAAACTAAAAACACAGTAAAAGTAAACATTTTTAGGGTGTGTGTAAAGGATGTGAAAATATAAAGTCTCACCCTCTCTACAGAACTGTATGTTGACCAAGCGTATGTTGGCTACTTGTTAAAATGCTCATATATTTGCTTGTAGCTTCCTGTGTTTTCTTTCCACCATAGCCGCAACGTTCAAAAGGAATGTCAAATATAGAATAAATATAGATTATTTACATTACATAGAAACGACCACATTAAACATTTCAGAGGAAGGGAGTTGCTGACACTCTCTTCCTGTCTGGTGTGAACTGAGGACTCATCAGACAGTGACAGGTTTACTTTGAAGGGGATCAAACACACACATACACACGGACGCACGCTTGCACCACACACACACTCTTCCCAGAGCCTTAAAACAATCCCGGCGAAGGATTACAGTTTGACTTTGAGGATTAAGTATGATCTGTTTGCCCAGGCCAGTCCAGAGCCCCACACAGAAAAACAATCAATGGTGTACCTTTAGCTCTGAAAGTGTCAAATGTACACTATTTTTAGTGAACATATGAGTCACACTGTACGGGTGTTAAAATAACACTTCTGAAGGTGTTCAAGATTTTACTATGTTGCAGTGTTCCCCGTTTTACACTTAAGAATGAGAATATCGTGCTATTCACCCACTATTTGTTGGGTGTGGAGATCAAAGGAATTAAAGTGTGGCAGAAGTGTGTCTACAGATACGCCATATTCTGACCTTGATTTAATTCCCTCATCATTCCACCACCTTTAAGCGTGATGAAATTATGAATAAGGTCGAGCAACCTGTGGGTTCCAAGTGGAACAACATCTACTTTCTTTTTTTCTGATAGAAATAACACCATTCTCCATGCACTGTAATTTACAAAGCTAACATGGAATTATTTTAAGATGGTCATACCAAGGATCATTTAGCTGTTTGATTTGGAGTATTAGGACCCCTTAAGGTATCAAAAAAATGTATTTTTTAAATTATTTGATGACAATTTGAATTTGTCGTTATTGCTGTTAGTCCATAGAAATCATTGAATAACAGCTTCACACATGGATAAACAGATCGTCAACTGTCACGGCCGTCCTCCTCTTCATCTGAAGAGGAGAGGCGAAAAGGATCTGAGGACCAATACGCGGCGTGGTAAGTGTCCATGGTCAATCTTTAATAAAGAAAGTAGTGAACACTGAAAACTATACAAAACCAGTAAACAAAATAACAACCGTGAAGCTAATCATATGGACTGTGCTGAAACAAGCCATCAACATAGACAATCACCCACAAACAAACAGTGCAACCCAGGCTACCTAAGTATGATTCTCAATCAGAGACAACTAATGACACCTGCCTCTGATTGAGAACCATACTAGGCCGAAAACATAGAAATGCCCCAAAACATAGAAAAACAAACATAGACTGCCCACCCAACTCACGCCCTGACCATACTAAATAAATACAAAACAACGGAAATAAAGGTCAGAACGTGACAGTACCCCCCCCCCAAAGGTGCGGACTCCGGCCGCAAAACCTTGACCTATAGGGGAGGGTCTGGGTGGATGTCTGTCCGCGGTGGCGGCTCTGGCGCGGGACGCAGACCCCACCTCATCATTGTCTTAGTCCGCCTTATTGTCCGCCTCCGTGGCTTCCTCACCATGGCCACCCTACTTAATGACCCCACTGGACAGAGGGGCTGCTCGGGACAGAGGGGCTGCTCGGGACAGAGGGGCTGCTCGGGACAGAGGGGCTGCTCGGGACAGAGGGGCTGCTCGGGACAGAGGGGCTGCTCGGGACAGAGGGGCTGAGGCGCCGGACAGGCAGGAGACTCCGGCAGCGGCGCCGGACAGGCGGGAGACTCCGGCAGCGGCGCCGGACAGGCGGGAGACTCCGGCAGCGGCGCCGGACAGGCGGGAGACTCCGGCAGCGGCGCCGGACAGGCGGGAGACTCCGGCAGCGGCGCCGGACAGGCGGGAGACTCCGGCAGCGGCTCCGGACAGACAGGACCACCTGCAGGGAGGAGACAGAGAGACAGCCTGGTGCGTGGGGCTGCCACAGGAACCACCAGGCTGGGGAGCCCTTCAGGAGGCTTGGGGTTAGGAGGAGGCACCTGAAGGACCGGGCTGTGGGGGAGCACTGGAGCTCTGGTGCGCAACCTTGGCACCACCTCCCCAGGCTGGATAACCACTCTAGCCCGGACCCTCCAGAGTGCAGGCACAGGTTGAACCGGGCTGTGGGTAAGCACGGGAGATCTAGTGCTTACTACACGCACCTCTCCCTTAGGCTCCACTCCCACATTCGCCCGGCACGAGCGGAGCGCAGGCAGAGGACGCACTGCACCCTCCCAGCGCCCCGGAGACACAGCACGCAGAGCCGGCGCAGGATACCCTGGACCAAAACTGCGTACCGGCGACCAGACCCGCTGAGCAGGCACCATACGCCCTGGCTCGATGCCCGCACTCGCATGACACTCTCGGGGGGCTGTCCTATAGCGCACCGGGCTATGGACACGTACTGGCGACACCGTGCGCTTAACCGCATAACACGGTGCCTGCCCAGTATCACGCTGCTTATAATAAGCACGAGGAGTGAGCGCAGGTCTGCTACCTGGCTTAGCTCCACCCCTCGTGTGCCCCCCCCCAAAAAAATTTTTGGGGCTGTCTCTCGTACCTGTCGCACTGCCCTGCTGCCTTCGCCAACCTCATTCTCCTGTAACCTTCCTTGCACTGCTCCATCGAATCCCAGGCGGGCTCCGGCACTCTCCCTGGGTCGATGGCCCATCTGTCTACCTCCTCCCAAGTTGTGTAGTCCTGTGAAGCCGGCCGCTGTTGTTGTTGCTGCTGCTGCATCTGCCGTCGCTGTTTTTTACCACGCCGCTTGGTCCTTGGTTGGTGGGTGATTCTGTCACGGCCGTCCTCCTCTTCATCTGAAGAGGAGAGGCGAAAAGGATCTGAGGACCAATACGCGGCGTGGTAAGTGTCCATGGTCAATCTTTAATAAAGAAAGTAGTGAACACTATACAAAACCAGTAAATAAAATAACAACCGTGACGCTAATGTGAGCTGCGCTGAAACAAGCCATCAACATAGACAATCACCCACAAACAAACAGTGCAACCCAGGCTACCTAAGTATGATTCTCAATCAGAGACAACTAATGACACCTGCCTCTGATTGAGAACCATACTAGGCCGAAAACATAGAAATGCCCCAAAACATGGAAAAACAAACATAGACTGCCCACCCAACTCACGCCCTGACCATACTAAATAAATACAAAACAACGGAAATAAAGGTCAGAACGTGACATCAACAACAAAACATCTAAAGGACGTTTGTTCTGAAGTGTCTTGCCTATATCTGAGCGATATCAGAAAGATCAGGAAACATGTATTTAACTCCTTATTTTAGGCACTTAACTATCTCCATGTACACTGCGTATACAAAACATCAAGGACATCTGCTCTTTCCATGACAGACTGACCAGGTGAATCCTGGTGAAAGCAATCCTCCCTTATTGATGTCCCTTGTTAATGTTAAATCCACTTCAATCAGTGTAGATGAGAGGTTAAAGAAGGATTTTTAAGCCTTGAGAAAATTGAGACTTGGATTGTGAATGTGTGTCATTCAGAGAGTGAATAGGCAAGACAAAAAATGTAAATCTCTTTTAACGGGGTATGATAGTAGGTGCCAGGCGCACTGGTTTGTGTCTAGAACTGCAACACTGCTGGGTTTTTCACACTCAACAGTTTCCCATGTGTATCATGAATGGTCCACCAACCAAAGGTCCACCACTCAACTGTGGGAAGCATTGGAGTCAACATGGGCCAGCAGTCCTTTTATCTACCAATCGGTGCTGAAAATGAGATTAATATGTTTGTGCATGACATCAGCAGCCCGCAGGGGTCCAAAATAACATAACTTGTGTATTTTAACGGAAATAAACACATCCATTTAAAAATGAATTTAGTATATGTCAGTCTAGCAAACCAGGCAACTAAAAGCAACTTTCTAAACAATGTTTTGGTTCGTTTCTAGCTTGTTAGCTAGCTAGCTAATGTTAAGTTAGCTGGCTAGCCAGTTTAAATAATGATCATATCATAGCTGACAACATCTTCATTATAGCTAATTTGTATTCATTATTACAGGAAAATAAACTAACAACACAATCATTATTTACAAGTTAATGGCAAGATAATTAAAGAAAATAGCTGACGGTTGTGAGTGTGATGAAAATAAAATCAGGGCATTCTACCAGAGAATTCTAGAACTTGGACACTGTCTTGTTGGCCTAACGTTATATCCTAATTTGACTTTGACTTTGCAGGACATTACCGTCTCTGGTAAACACACACTATATCAAATAAAATCTAAGTTTATTTGTCACATACACAGGATACAGAAGGTGTAAATGTTACAGTGAAATGGTTACTTATATAGTGGAGACTTTTGTTTCGACATGTAGCTAGCTAGCTAAACAATGAACCATAATCCCAACTCATAACGTTACTACCCTGCATGAATCTGCAGGAAGCTAAAGCTAACCAACTAGGTTTAATGTTAGCTAGCTAGCTAACACTAGGCTATAACTAGCAATGCAAATGGCTTTCTGAGATATAAATAATATTACACTACAGATCATACACATAATGTTAGACACGTTTAACTTGCAATGAAAATGTATAAGATCTGAAAATGTAGCTAGCTAGACTCGCTTACCCATATACATGGAGGAACGCTTCTTCCTCTCTGTCACGGATGCCACGGTTGCCGTGGAAGATGTAATCCGGAGACAGGTGTTCTCTTATTGACTCCCACCGCATATTTGCAATCAAACGCCAGAATGTTCTAAATCTCCTTAGCTATCATTCTCTGCTTCCACCAGGTATTCCACTGATTTCCAAACACTTTTGCAGTTATTTGTGATATATAAAAAAAAAAGCTGCGTTAGAAATGATTACCTAAACATAATGAGCAGCTCATGTTATAGACAGAAGCATGCTACATGGCAGACCTATCCGAACTCATCCCTCGGCATATCCGGCCAATCCAATCAGGGCTAGCGTGAAGGCTCCTGGCTTTTTCTGTGGCTAGAGCAACTAGGCTCGTAATTTAACAATTATATTCGTATTTACAGATGGAGTTCACATGTTCCAGAAGGCATTTCTGCCAAAAAATGCATAAAAAAAGGTTTATGTTCAAATGCCTCTCCTGTGCATTTGAACATGTGACATGCGACATATGCCTAGTTTCCTGAAACTACTCACATTTAGAGGTATGGCTTTAGATAAATGTACTGAAAGCCATATTGAATGAAAATGCCATAAGAAAATCTGTTTGCCATCAAGTGAGTGTTTCTTGGTAGTTTTAAACAACTCTACATTGCAACATTAGTATACACCACACACACATGGTTATGGGCTTAAAAAATAAGACCTGTACCATGTCAGATATAGAGTTGAAATGTATTACATTTTGAGTTTACATCCCAGAATTACACTTTATTTACGTACATCACAGATGACTGAAATATAACAAAACCGTTTGACATAGAAACACTGGCTTTTCTGCATAATAAAAAAAGTGTATTAATTATGAAATTATGAAAAATATTATTAACATTACAGCCATGAGGCCATGGAGGGTGATTTGGTCCTTTGACTGCAGGAAATGGCTACATGTATTCAAAACGTGTAAGGGAACCAAGTCTGTAAAACCCATTACTCACCTGCATAAGGTAAGTCTGAATACCCACTACTGAGACGCTTTTAGGAAAGGTGTGCATAGGGAAGGTGTAAATGTCTGTCTGAATCGGGCCCATGGTGAATAGGTCACTCCACTCATACAGACTGATGTCTGTGAAAAGTGAATGGGGCCCTAATACCATCTTAATGAGAGGAGAGAAGGAAGAGAAAACACACAAATGTATGCAAGTCACCAATGTTCACACACAAACAGGCAGACATTGCACCCAGGAGAAGATGGCAGATTGTGTTTTTTTGTTTGTTTATGTGCATTGTATGTAACTAATGTTTTTTACTTATTTTGTACATAATGTTGCCCCTACCGTCTCTTATGACCGAAAATTAATTCTAGACATCAGGACTGTGATTACTCACCACGGACTAGCAGAATCCTTTTTTTCCTTTCACGACTCTGACGAGCCCGATACGAAGGATACACTGCTTCCATGGGAACAGGCTTCAGTGATCTGAGTGAAGAGGAGGCAGAGAAAGAGGGGCCGAAGATCGTGCTGCCTTCTGAGAATTCATAGGCGATCCCTCCATCCTGCTAGCATATGTGCAATCTTTGGACAATAAAATTGACGCGTTACACGGAAGATTAAACTACCAACGAAACATTAAAAACTGTAACATCTGATGCTTCATGGAGTCGTGGCTGAACGACAACAACATCAACAGACATTTTGCTGGTTATACGATGCACCGGCAGGATAGAACAGCGGCGTCTTGTAAGACAAGGGGCGGTGGTCTATGTATTTTTGTAAACAACAGCTGGTGCACGATATTGAGCTATTGCTCGCCTGAGTGTCTCATGATAAGCTGTAGACCACACTACCTACCGAGAGAGTTTTCATCTGTATTCGTTGTAGCTGTTATTGAGCTATTGCTCGCCTGAGTGTCTCATGATAAGCTGTAGACCACACTACCTACCGAGAGAGTTTTCATCGGTATTCTTTGTAGCTGTTTATACATACCACCACAGTCAGAGATAGCATTGAATGGGGCGGCAGGTAGCCTAGTGGTTAGAGGGTTGGGCCAGCAACTGAAAGGTTGCTAGATCGAATACCCAAGCTGACAAAGTAAAAATCTGTTTTTCTGCCCCTGAACAAGGCAGTTAACCCATTGTTCCTAGGACTTCATTGTCAATAAGAATTTGTTCTTAACTGACTTGCCTAGTTAAAAACCTCTTGCGGATCAGTGGGACGCTAGCGTCTCATCTTGACAACTTCCGGTGAAATTGCAGAGCGCGAAATTCAAATGACAGAAATAGTCATATTTAACATTCATGAAAATACAAATGTCATACATCAATTAAAAGCTTCACTTCTTGTTAATCCAGCCACTGTGTCAGATTTCGAAAAGGCTTTATGGCGAAAGCACACCATGCAATTATCTGAGGACAGTGCCCAGAACACAAAAGCATTAAAAACATTTTCCACCCTGGCAGATGCCAGGAAAGTACGAAATAGTGAAAAAACAAATCCCTTACCTTTGAAGATCTTCTTCTGTTGGCACTCCAAAAGCTCCCAGCTACATCACAAATGGTCGTTTTTTGATAAAGTCCATCTTTATGTCCCCCAAAACTCAGTTTAGGTAAAGCGCGCCATTCAATAATCCACCGGTTTCCCTCCTTCAAAATGCATACAAGATGAATCCCAAATGTTACCAATACACTTCAAACAATGTTTATAATTTAACCTTTCTGATCTCCCCATCCCGGATCCGGGATCGTGAATACAGACTCAAGCTCATTACCATAACGCAACGTTAACTATTCATGAAAATCGCAAATTAAATTAAATAAATATGCCATCTCTCAAGCTTAGCCTTTTGTAAACAACACTGTCATCTCAGATTTTCAAAATGTGCTTCTCAACCATAGGAAAACAATCATTTGTGTAAAAGTAGCTAGCTAGCGTAGCATTTAGCATTAGCATTAGCGTTAGCATCCAGCACGCAACATTTCAACAAAAACATAAAAGCCTTCAAATAAAATAATTTACCTTTGAAGAACTTCTGATGTTTTCAATGAGGAGACTCTCAGTTAGATAGCAGATGCTCAGTTCTTCCAAAAAGATTCTTTGTGTATTAGAAATAGCTCCGTTTTGTACATCACATTTGGCTACCAAAAAAACCTGAAAATTCAGTCCTCAAAACGCGAACTTTTTTCCAAATTAACTCCATAATATCGACTGAAAACATGGCAAACGTTGTTTAGAATCAATCCTCAAGGTGTTTTTCACATATCTCTTCGATGATATATCGTTCGTGGAAGCATGGTTTCTCCTCTCAATCAAATGGAAAAATACTTGCACATGGCTTTGCGCACCAGTTTCGGCGCAGGACACCAGGCGGACACTTGGAAAATGTAGTCTCTTATGGTCAATCTTCCAATGATATGCCTACAAATACGTCACAATGCTGCCGACATCTTGGGGAAACGGCAGAAGGTCTAAGCTTATTCCTGTCGCATTCACAGCCATATAAGGAGACATTAGAAAACAGAGCTTCAGAAATTCTGCTCATTTCCTGTTTGACGTATCATCTTGGTTTTGCCTGTAGAATGAGTTCTGGGGCACTTACAGACAAAATCTTTGCAGATTCTGAAACTTCAGAGTGTTTTCTTTCCAAAACTGTCAAGAATATAAACAGTCGAGCATCTTTTCGTGACAAAATATTGCGCTTAAAACGGGAACGTTTTTTATCCAAAAATGAAATAGCGCCCCTAGAGATGCAACTGGTTAACCTCAGGTACCCTAATACGTAAATAAACGATCAAATTTAAGACGGAGAATCCACAAGAATTCACTAGAACCTATAAAAAACACTACAGCCAAAATGGGAGCCACTTAGAAAAACTACAAATTCTAGCTAATTTTTCCAAAAACAAGCCTGAAACTATTTCTAAAGACTATTGGCATCTAATGGAAGCCATAGGAACTGCAATCTGGGAGGTTTTCCCTTCATTAAAGATGAAAGCCAAAGGAATCAATGGTGGGCTGAATTTCTTTTTCTTCTGGATGGTGTGTCCTCGGGTTTTCGGTTGCCATATCAGTTCTGTTATACACACAGACATTCTTTTAACAGTTTTAGTGTTTTCTATCCAAATCTACCAATTATATGCATATCCTAGGTTCTGGGCCTGAGTAACAGGCAGTTTACTTAAGGCACGCTTGTCATCCAGACATCAAAATACTGCCCCCTAGCCCAAAGAGGTTTTACATAAAGGTAAAATAAATCAAGGTAAAATAATTCTGCCATAAGAAAATGCTCACCCAGAGGCGGCACTCCTAATAGCCGGGGACTTTAATGCAAGGAAACTTAAATCAGTTTTACCAAATTCCTATCAGCATGTTAAATGTGCAACCAGAGGACAAATAACTCTGGGCCACCTATACTCCACACACAGAGACGCATACAAAGCTCTCCCTCGCCCTCCATTTGGCATATCTGACCATAATATCCTCCTGATTCCTGCTTGCAAGCAAAACTTAACCTTTTGTAACTAGGGGGCAGTATTTTCATTTTTGGATAAAAAACATTCCCGTTTTAAACGGGATATTTTGTCACGACAAGACGCTCGACTATGCATATAATTGACAGCTTTGGATAGAAAACACTCTAACTGTCATGTATTGTCATGTTGTGTCTTGTTCCTGTCCTTTCCCTTCACCCTGTCTCCCTCTGCTGGTCGTTATTAGGTTACCTTTTCTCCCCCTCTTTCCCCCAGCTGTTCCTTGTCTCCTCCTAACTACCTCGTCACCCCTTTTCCCACCTGTTCCCTTTTTCCCTCTGATTAGTCCTCTATATCTCTCTCTGTTTTTGTTTCTGTCTTTGTCGGATTCTTGTTTGTGTTATTCATGCCTGAACCAGACTATCGTCATGTTTGCTGCAACCTTGTCCTGTCCTGTCGGAATCTGCCGGTCCATCTGAGCCTACGTTTGTTTTGTTATTAAAGAAGCTCTGTTTACGTTAATTCGCTTTTGGGTCCTCATTCACGCACCTTAACAGAAGAATCCGACCAAGAATGGACCCAGCGACTTCGGATCCTCTCCACTCAGCCGTCGAGATCCAGGGAGCGATGCTAGGCAGACACGAGCAGGAATTGTCTGCTGCTCGACATGCCGTTGAGACCCTGGCCACCCAAGTCTCCAACCTCACAGAACAGGTTCACCATCTCCGCCTCGATCCACCGGCCACTTCCAGGGCTTTCGAATCTCCGGAGCCCAGAATCAATAACCCGCCGTGTTACTCTGGGGAGCCCACTGAATGCCGCTCGTTCCTCACCCAGTGTGATATTGTGTTTTCTCTCCAGCCCAACACTTACTCCAGGAGCACTGCTCGTGTCGCCTACGTCATATCTCTCCTTACTGGACGGGCTCGTAAGTGGGGCACGGCAATCTGGGAGGCAAGGGCTGAGTGTACTAACCAGTATCAGGACTTTAAGGAGGAGATGATACGGGTTTTTGATCGATCTGTTTTTGGGGAGGAGGCTTCCAGGGTCCTGTCTTCCCTATGTCAAGGTAATCGATCCATAACAGACTACTCTATTGAGTTTCGCACTCTTGCTGCCTCCAGTGGCTGGAACGAGCCGGCTTTGCTCGCTCGTTTTCTGGAGGGTCTCCGCGCAGAGGTAAAGGATGAGATTCTCTCCCGGGAGGTTCCTTCCAGCGTGGATTCCTTGATTGAACTCGCTATTCGCATTGAGCGACGGGTTGATCTTCGTCACCGAGCTCGTGGAAAGGAGCTCGCGTTCTCCGTTGCCCCCCTCTCCGCATCACTACCATCTTCCTCTGCCGGCTCGGGTGCTGAGCCTATGCAGCTGGGAGGTATCCGCATCTCGACTAAGGAGAGGGAACGGAGAATCACCAACCGCCTCTGTCTCTATTGCGGTTCTGCTGGTCATTTTGTCACTTCATGTCCAGTAAAAGCCAGAGCTCATCAGTAAGCGGAGGGCTACTGGTGAGCGCTACTACTCCTGTCTCTCCTTCAAGATCCTGCACTACCTTGTCGGTCCATCTACGCTGGACCGGTTCGTCAGCTTCCTGCAGTGCCTTAATAGACTCTGGGGCGGAGGGCTGTTTTATGGACGAGACCTGGGCTCGGGAACATGACATTCCTCTCAGACAGTTAAGGGAGTCCACGGCCTTGTTCGCCCTGGATGGTAGTCCTCTCCCCAGGATTCAGCGTGAGACGCTACCTTTAACCCTCACTGTTTCTGGTAATCATAGCGAAACCATTTCTTTTTTAATTTTTCGTTCACCTTTTACACCTGTTGTTTTGGGCCATCCCTGGCTAGTTTGTCATAATCCTTCCATTAATTGGTCTAGTAATTCTATCCTCTCCTGGAACGTCTCTTGTCATGTGAAATGTTTAATGTCTGCTATCCCTCCTGTTTCCTCTGTCTCTTCTTCACAGGAGGAGCCTGGTGATTTGACAGGGGTGCCGGAGGAATATCACGATCTGCGCACGGTGTTCAGTCGGTCCAGGGCCACCTCTCTTCCTCCACACCGGTCGTATGATTGTAGTATTGATCTCCTTCCGGGAACCACTCCCCCCCGGGGTAGACTATACTCTCTGTCGGCTCCCGAACGTAAGGCTCTCGAAGATTATTTGTCTGTAGCTCTTGCCGCCGGTACCATAGTCCCCTCCTCCTCTCCCGCCGGAGCGGGGTTTTTTTTTGTTAAGAAGAAGGACGGGTCCCTGCGCCCCTGCATAGATTATCGAGGGCTGAATGACATAACAGTGAAGAATCGTTATCCGCTTCCTCTTATGTCTTCAGCCTTCGAGATCCTGCAGGGAGCCAGGTTTTTCACTAAGTTGGACCTTCGTAACGCTTACCATCTCGTGCGCATCAGGGAGGGGGACGAGTGGAAGACGGCGTTTAACACTCCGTTAGGGCACTTTGAATACCGGGTTCTTCCTTTCGGCCTCGCTAACGCTCCAGCTGTCTTTCAGGCATTAGTCAATGATGTCCTGAGAGACATGCTGAACATCTTTGTTTTCGTTTACCTTGACGATATCCTGATTTTTTCACCGTCACTCCAGATTCATGTTCAGCACGTTCGACGTGTCCTCCAGCGCCTTTTAGAGAATTGTCTTTTTGTGAAGGCTGAGAAGTGCTCTTTTCATGCCTCCTCCGTCACATTTCTCGGTTCTGTTATTTCCGCTGAAGGCATTAAGATGGATCCCGCTAAGGTCCAAGCTGTAATTGATTGGCCCGTCCCTAGGTCACGCGTCGAGCTGCAGCGCTTTCTCGGCTTTGCGAACTTCTATCGTCGTTTCATCCGTAATTTCGGTCAGGTGGCAGCCCCTCTCACAGCCCTTACTTCTGTCAAGACGTGCTTTAAGTGGTCCGTTTCCGCCCAGGGAGCTTTTGATCTCCTCAAGAATCGTTTTACATCCGCACCTATCCTTGTTACACCTGACGTCACTAGACAGTTCGTTGTCGAGGTTGACGCGTCAGAGGTGGGCGTGGGAGCCATTCTTTCTCAGCGCTCCCTCTCTGACGACAAGGTCCACCCTTGCGCGTATTTTTCTCATCGCCTGTCGCCGTCGGAACGTAACTATGATGTGGGAAACCGCGAACTGCTCGCCATCCGCTTAGCCCTAGGCGAATGGCGACAGTGGTTGGAGGGGGCGACCGTTCCTTTTGTCGTTTGGACTGACCATAGGAACCTTGAGTACATCCGTTCTGCCAAACGACTTAATGCGCGTCAGGCGCGCTGGGCGCTGTTTTTCGCCCGTTTCGAGTTCGTGATTTCTTATCGTCCGGGCTCTAAGAACACCAAGCCTGATGCTTTATCTCGTCTCTTCAGTTCTTCAGTAGCCTCCACTGACCCCGAGGGGATTCTCCCTGAGGGGCGTGTTGTCGGGTTGACTGTCTGGGGAATTGAGAGGCAGGTAAAGCAAGCGCTCACTCAAACTCCGTCGCCGCGCGCTTGTCCTAGGAACCTTCTTTTCGTTCCCGTTCCTACTCGTCTGGCCGTTCTTCAGTGGGCTCACTCTGCCAAGTTAGCCGGCCACCCTGGCGTTCAGGGTACGCTTGCTTCCATTCGCCAGCGTTTTTGGTGGCCCACCCGGGAGCATGACACGCGTCGCTTCGTGGCTGCTTGTTCGGTCTGCGCGCAGACTAAGTCCGGTAACTCCCCTCCTGCCGGCCGTCTCAGGCCGCTTCCCATTCCCTCTCGACCGTGGTCTCACATCGCCTTAGATTTTGTCACCGGACTGCCTTCGTCAGCGGGGAAGACTGTTATTCTTACGGTTGTCGACAGGTTCTCTAAGGCGGCTCATTTTATTCCCCTTGCTAAGCTTCCTTCTGCTAAAGAGACGGCACAAATCATCATCGAGAATGTTTTCAGAATTCATGGCCTTCCGTCAGACGTCGTTTCGGACAGAGGTCCGCAATTCACGTCTCAATTTTGGAGGGAGTTTTGCCGTTTGATTGGGGCTTCCGTCAGTCTCTCTTCCGGCTTTCACCCCCAGTCTAACGGTCAAGCAGAACGGGCCAATCAGACTATTGGTCGCATCTTACGCAGTCTTTCTTTTCGCAACCCTGCGTCTTGGTCAGAACAGCTCCCCTGGGCAGAATACGCCCACAACTCGCTTCCTTCGTCTGCGACCGGGCTATCTCCTTTTCAGAGTAGCCTCGGGTACCAGCCTCCGCTGTTCTCATCTCAGTTCGCCGAGTCCAGCGTCCCCTCCGCTCAGGCTTTTGTCCAACGTTGCGAGCGCACCTGGAAGAGGGTCAGGTCTGCACTTTGCCGTTATAGGGCGCAGACTGTGAGGGCTGCTAATAAGCGTAGAACTAAGAGTCCTAGATATTGTCGCGGTCAGAGAGTTTGGCTCTCCACTCAGAACCTTCCCCTTAAGACCGCTTCTCGCAAGTTGACCCCGCGGTTCATTGGTCCGTTCCGTATTTCTCAGATCATTAATCCTGTCGCAGTTCAACTTCTTCTTCCGCGATATCTTCGTCGCGTCCACCCGGTCTTCCATGTCTCCTGTGTCAAGCCCGTTCTTCGCGCCCCCGCTCGTCTCCCCCCCCCCCCCCCATCCTTGTCGAGGGCGCACCCATCTACAGGGTCCGTAGGATTTTGGACATGCGTCCTCGGGGCCGTGGTCATCAGTACCTAGTAGATTGGGAGGGGTACGGTCCTGAGGAGAGGAGTTGGGTTCCCTCTCGGGACGTGCTGGACCGTGCGCTGATCGAGGATTTCCTCCGTTGCCGCCAGGTTTCCTCCTCGAGTGCGCCAGGAGGCGCTCGGTGAGTGGGGGGGTACTGTCATGTATTGTCATGTTGTGTCTTGTTCCTGTCCTTTCCCTTCACCCTGTCTCCCTCTGCTGGTCGTTATTAGGTTACCTTTTCTCCCCCTCTTTCCCCCAGCTGTTCCTTGTCTCCTCCTAACTACCTCGTCACCCCTTTTCCCACCTGTTCCCTTTTTCCCTCTGATTAGTCCTCTATATCTCTCTCTGTTTTTGTTTCTGTCTTTGTCGGATTCTTGTTTGTGTTATTCATGCCTGAACCAGACTATCGTCATGTTTGCTGCAACCTTGTCCTGTCCTGTCGGAATCTGCCGGTCCATCTGAGCCTACGTTTGTTTTGTTATTAAAGAAGCTCTGTTTACGTTAATTCGCTTTTGGGTCCTCATTCACGCACCTTAACACTAACATTTCCAAAACTGCAAAGATATTGTCTGTGAGTGCAACAGAACTGATGTTACAGGCGAAACCCAGATAAAAATCCAATCAGGAAGTGCCCCATATTTTGAAAGCGCTGCATGCCAATGACTCCTTATATGGCTTTGTACGTATTCCCCAAGGTGTCTACAGCATTGTGACGTGTTTTTACGCATTTATGTTGAAGAATAGCAATAAGGGACCACATTGAGCAAGTGGTCACATGATGGCTCCCGCAGAAAATAAAAGTACAGAAGTAGCTATTATTCCAATCTCTTCTAATGAGAAACCAATTGTCCCGGTGGATATATTATCGAATAGATATGTGAAAAACACCTTGAGGATTGATTCTAAACAATGTTTGCCATGTTTCTGTCGATATTATGGCGCTAATTCAGAAAAAAGTTTGGCGTTGTAGTGACCGCATTTTCCGGTCGATTTCTCAGCCAAACGTGAAGAACAAACGGAGCTATTTCGCCCACAAAAATAATATTTTTGGGAAAAAAGGAACATTTGCTATCTAACTGGGAGTCTCGTGAGTGAAAACATCTGAAGTTCTTCAAAGGTAAATGATTTAATTTGATTGTTTTTCTTATTTTCGTGAAAATGTTGCCTGCTGCTAGCAGGGCATAATGCTATGCTAGGCTATGATAAACTTACACAAATGCTTGTCTAGCGTTGGCTGTAAAGCATATTTTGAAAATCTGAGATGACAGTGTGATTAACAAAAGGCTAAGCTGTGTCTCAATATATTTAATTTGTGATTTTCATGAATATGAAAATTTTCTAGTGATATTTATGTCCGCTGCGTTATGCTAATTAGTTTGATTACGCTCCCGGATCCGGGATGGGTAGTATCAAGAATTAAAGCAGGAAGCACCAGTGACTAGATCAATAAAAAAGGGGTCAGATGAAGCAGATACTAACAGGACTGTTTTGCTAGCACAGACTGGAATATGTTCCAGGATTCCTCCGATGGCATTGACGAGTACACCACATCAGTCATTGGCTTCATCAATAAGAACATCGATGACGTCGTCCCCACAGTAACTGTACGTACATAACCCCAACCAGAAGCCGTGGACTACAGGCAGCATCCGCACTGAACTAAAAGCTAGAGCTGCCGCTTTCAAAGAGCGTAAGCTTATAAGAAATCCCACTACGCCCTCCGACGAACCAGGCAAAGCGTCAATACAGGACTAAGATCAAATCGTACTACAATGGCTCTGACGCTCGTTGGATGTGGCAGGGCTTGCAAACCATTACAGACTACAAGGGAAGCACAGCTGAGAGCTGCCCAGTGAAAAGAGCCTACCAGACGAGCTAAACTACTTCTATGCTCGCTTTGAGGCAAATAAAACTGAAACTGCATGAGAGCACCAGCTGTTCCGAAAGACTGTGTGATCATGCTCTCCGCAGCCGATGGCCGGATTACCAGGACGTGTACCGCGAGCATGCGCTGACCAACTGGCAAGTGTCTTCACTGACATTTTCAACCTCTCCCTGTCCGGGTCTGTAATATCAACATGTTTAAAGCAGACCACCATAGTCCCTGTGCCCAAGAACACTAAGGTAACCTGCCTAAACAACTACCGACTAGCACGTCTGTAGCCATGAAGGGCTTTGAAAGGATGGTCATAGCTCACATCAACACCATCATCCCAGAAACCCTAGAACCACTCCAATTCCCATACCGCCTCAACAGATGATACCACCGCACAGATGATGCAATCTCTATTGCACTCCACACTGCCCTTTCCCACTTGGACAAAAGGAACACATATGTGAGAATGCTATTCATTGACTGCAGCTCAGCTTCAATACCATAGTACCCTCAAAGCTCATCAAAAAGCTAAGGACCGTGGGACTAAACACCTCCTTCTGCAACTGGATCCTGGACTTCCTGACGGGCCGTCCCCAGGTGATAAACAACATATCCATCACACTGATCCTCAACACAGGGGCCCCTCAGGTGTGCTTGCTCAGTCCCATCCCTGTTCACTCATAACTGCATTTGCCGCTGACACAACAGCGGTAGGCCTGATCACCGACAACGACGAGACAGCCTATAGGGAGGAGCTCAGAGACCTGGCTGTGTGGTGCCAGGACAACAGCCTCTCCCTCAACATGATCAAGACAAAGGAGATGACTGTGGACTACAGGAAAAAGAGGACCGAGCACGCCCCCATTGTCATTGATGGGGCTGCAGGGAAGCAGGTTGAGAGCTTCAAGTTCCTTGGTGTCCACATCGCCAACAAACTATCAAGGTCCAAGCAAACAAAGACAGTCGTGAATAGGGCACGACAAAACCTATTCTCCCTAGGGAGACTAAAAATATTTGGCATGGATCCTCAGAACTTCAAAAGGTTCTACAGCTGCACCATCGAGAGCATGGTATGGCAGCTGCTCAGCCTTCGACCGCAAGGTGCTACAGAGGGTAGTGCGAACGGCCCAGTACATCACTGTGGCCAAGCTTCCTGCCGTCCAGGACCTCTATACCAGGCGGTGCTAGAGGAAGTCCCTTAAAATTGTGAAAGACTCCAGTCACCCTAGTCATTGACTGTTTTCTCTGCTACCGCAAGGCAAGCGGTACCGGAGTGCCAAGTCTTGGTCCAAGAGGCTTCAAAACAGCTTCTACCCCCAAGCCATAAGACACCTGAACATCTTGTCAAATGGCTACCCAGACTATTTGCAGTGCCCCCCCTCTCTCACCCCCTCTTTACACCACTGCTACTCTCTGTTGGCATCTATGCATAGTCCCTTTAATAACTATACCTACATGTACATACTACCTAAACTAACCGGTGCCCCCGCACATTGACTCTTTATCAGTAACCCCCTGTATATAGTCTCACTATTGTTATTTTACTGCTGCTCTTTAATTACTTAGTTAGTTTTATCTCTTATTCTTATCTGTATTTTTTTAACTTCATTGTTGGTTAGGGACTCGTAAGTAAACATTTCACTGTAACACCTGTTGTATTCGGCGCATGTGACTAATAACATTTGATTTGATTTGATTTGAAACAGGCACATAAACACACACATACACACTCATACACACGCCTACTCTCGACACCAAGGTACACACACACACACGCACACACACACACACACACACACACACACACACACACACACACACACACACACACACACACACACACACACACACACACACACACACACACACACACACACACACAGAGGTGCAAAAACTCAATGTTCAGCCAAGTGCTACAGAGGGATTGTCCCATCATCGGTCTCTCATGAAAAGTGCTCTTTCCATCCCCTTAGGTCTTAGCAGGGCATGCCCTGAGTTGTCACATTAGATTATGTATGTAAGAGGTAAGAGACAAGCATGTGTTTTTGCCAGGGGTACATATTTAGTCATATGAATGCTCTGTATTCAGTGGCTTTTAAAGACCGTGGGTTTGGAAATGAGAAACAGACTGGAGTCAACAATATACCTTTATCTATTCTGTATGGTCCAAAACATAATTGATTAATTAATTCATATTCAACAACATGTTATTAGGCTCCTAGTTTACACACCACATAGATTCAGCCCATTCACCCCTCCAGTTGCTGCCCTCAGCATAGGCGTCTGGTGTTTTCTCATGTGTTCAGTCCTGGTAGAGAAAATGACAACATATGTCCAGCAGCTCCTGAGGCAGTCTGAGGGCTAGATTTAGGTTTGATAAATCAGTCTCTTTGATGAATCAGCTCCTTTCTTTTCTTTTAATAAATCTGCCCAATATATACTCTTATCTTCTCCCAACCATAAATACATGACCCATACAGATTAAGGTCCCTAATTTGATCACCTTGTTGCAGGACAACATTGCTGAAATCAAGAACATGCAAAACGTGTAGCATATTTGACGTTTGAAAAGGCTTCTGAAGTTTGTAATTGCAACTGAAATTTCAGACTGTATCAATGCATCAACCCCTACAAAAACGTCCATTAAATATAATCAACATAATAATTCACATTTCCTCTTGCTGCAGGATTATTTTCCTGCTGTAGCAAACTGGCTCAAATTAAGATCCGACATTTGAATGTAGTCCTCTTTCCCCTCAACAACACACCTGCCCCATATCGTACTGTACTGCATGTATTCCTCTCTCCCCTTAACCCCAAATACCTGACACATATGTTTCTCACCTACACCCCAAATGCCTGACCTATAGTGCAGGTTATGTGCCCTAAACCGAAACCCCAAATACCTGCCACATCTGTACTACTCAAAATGCCTGGTCCATATGTGTTCGCCTCAACCCCAAATACCTGCCTCATTCAGCACCACATGGCAAGTGTACGGATGGATGCTTGGGATATATGTGGGTCATTCATTTTTCACACAGGGATGCCGTCTGACCTGGCGGCCAGTGAAAGTGTTCCCAACTGGGCTAGAAATGTGGGAGATGTCTGGCTATTGGTCCACAGTTTGGGCCCTGATGTTGCTTACGATAACCCACCTGTTATGTCGGAGCCGGTGAAATTGATATTGTGTTTACGAATAACATCATAGAGAAATAGCATATATAAATATAACAGTAGTGGTCCATTAACAGAGCCTTGAGGAACTGTTAGATTTGTCAGAAGAATTTCCAATCATAGAAACAAATTGATACCTGTATATCAGAAATGATCTAAACCAAAAATCCAATACTACATATGGTTGACTCTACACCTGTTAAAATACTGACGCTACAGCCAATTTTGTGAGATGACCGATTTTCAGGATGTCTCATGGTCTGACAAACACTGCTCTACCTCTGTCACCTTTCACAGGAGATGATTGATACATAGATTGAAAAAACAGAAGATATCTCCAGCTTAAACTGACAGATTTTTATTTTTATTTTTGTATTATGCTAAGTAGATTTCCACAGGGGCAGACATTGACTCTATGGGGTTAACAACGGTTGGCATCCAGTATGTTGCATTACCTCCTCCAACTGGACTCTAGTATAAATCCATTATACTTTGTGATAAAAAAATGGTTAAAGGGAGATTTTATTTTATTTACGCTGCCAATTCACCCTGCACTTATTAAAACCCACCACCCTAATTCCACGATTTTAACCAACGGCCTTGGAGGATGGGACACCACCACTCAACACACCCTGTAACGCTTCTGAAGTCAAATCTCATACACCAAAGTACTTCTCTACAGCTGCCACCACAATATCTATTTTCGGTGACTTACGTTGCATCTCTGCAGTACAGTTAATAAAGATTGCAATGAACACTAAGAAGCCAACCTTACTGAAGCATATATCACTCACTCATTGGCCTATCCCTCTGGGCTGGCACACATCTAGTACTCGCAGGGATCCACTCAGAATCCCTCACTCTTGATCCATCCTCCTCGACTTGCCGCTATGGAACCCTGACTCTCTCTCTCTCTCTCTCTCTCTCTCTCTCTCTCTCTCTACCGCATCTGCTGTCTTGACCTCTGAATGCTCGCCAATAAAATGCCAACTCCTGAGGTACTGACCTGTTGAACACTCTACAACCACTGTGATCATTATTTGACGCTGCTGGTCATCTATAAACGTTTGAACATCTTGAAGAACAATCTGGTCTGAATGGCCATGTACTCTTATAATCTCCATCATTTGCAAATTATGGTGGAAAATAAGTATTCACAATGTGATTTTCTGGATTTTTTTTTCTCATTTTGTCTGTCATAGTTGAAGTGTACCTATGATGAAAATTACAGGCCTCTCTCATCTTTTTAAGTGGGACAACTTGCACAATTGGTGGCTGACTAAATACTTTTTTGCCCAACTGTATAATGAAAAGGCTGTTGCAAATACTGGACATTTCTGTTGTACTGTATTATTAGTAATCCCCTTCATTCCCACATTGGAATATTTTTCATTTAATGAGTCAGACACGAAGGATATAACGTTGCTCCCAGACATGGCCCAAATCCCCGTCATTCTCATGAAGAAAAGAAGGAAATACAGGGGTAACCCACCTCTACCATCCATTCTATTAGCCAAATTGCAATCACTGCAGAATGAAGTGAATGAGCTCCATTCAAGACTATCCTACCAACGGGACATTAAAAACTGTAAGATCTTATGTTTCACTGAGTCGTGGCTGAACAATAATATACGATAATATACAGTTGGCTGTGTTTTCTGTGCATCGGCAGGACAGAACAGCTACGTCTGGTAAGACGAGGGGTGGGTGTGTGTCTATTTGTAAATAACTTGTGCGAGATGTCTAATATTAAGGTAGTCTCTAGGTATTTTTAATCTGAGGTAGAGTACCCCATGATAAACTGTAGACCACACTATGTACTAAGAGAGTTTTCATCTATATTTTTCATAGTCATCTATTTACCACCACAAACCGATGCACGCACTAAGACTGCACTCAAAGAGCTCTGTCAGAGTGACCATCAGGTTCTTGGTCACCTACCTGACCAAGGCCCTTCTCCCCCGATTGCTCAGTTTGGCCGGCTTTAGGAAGAGTCTTGGTGATTCCAAACTTCTTCTATTTAAGAATGATGGTCACTGTGTCCTTGAGGACCTTCAATGCTACAGAAAATATTTTTGATTGTGCCTCGACACAATCCTGTCTCATTGCTTGGTTTTTGCTCTGATGTGCACTGTCTACTGTGGGACCTTATACAGACAGGTGTGTGCCTTTCCAAATCATGTTCAATTAATTGAATTTACCACAGGTGGACTCCAATCAAGTTGTAGAAATGTCTCAAGGATGATCAATGGAAACAGGATGTACCTGAGCTCAATTTCGAGTCTCATAGCAAAGGGGTCTGAATACTTATATAAATAAGGTATTTCTGTTTTGAGGCATGAGGACATTTTTTAATTCAACACCATTTTAGAATAAGGCTGTAACGTAACAACAAGTGGAAAAGGGAAGGGGACTGAATACTTTCCGAATGCACAGTATGTTTGTTTGTAAGACGTCACCTATCCTAACTGCCATTGGTAATAGAACAGTAAATGTGCATGTGTTCACAGATGCATCTATGGAGCCTTGCAAGAGGATCTGATGGAGTTCTGACTGACAGAAATTGTACTTATCACATGCGTCGAATACAACAGGTGTAGACCTTACCGTAAAATGCTTACTTACAAGCCCTTAATCAACATTGCAGTTTTAAGAAAATAGAGTTTAGAAAATATTTACTAAATAAATTCAATTTAAAAAATACAATTAACATAAAAAAGTAACACAGTAAAATAACAACAATGAGGCAGGTTGTACCAGTTCCGAGTCAATGTGCAGCGGTACAGGTTAATGGAGGTAAAGTGAATATGCATAGATAATAAACAGTGACTAGCAGCAGTGTAAAAACAAAGGGGGATGGGGTGTCAATGCAAATAGTCCAGTTGGCCATTTTATTAATTGTTCAGCAGTCTTATGGCTTGGGGGTAGAAGCTGTTAAGAAGCCTTTTGGAACTAGACTTGGCGCTAAGGTATAGATTGCCGTGCGGTAGCAAAGAGAACAGTCTATGACTTGGGTGACTGTTTGACAATGTTTTGGAGTTTGCCAAAAAGCACCTAAAGGACTCCCAGACCATGAGAAACAAGATTCTCTGGTCTGATGAGACCAAGATTGAACTATTTAGCCTGAATGCCAAGCATCACAGCTTGAAGAAACCTGGCACCTTTCCACGGTGAAGCATGGTGGTGGCAGCATCATACTGTGGGGATGTTTTTCAGTGGCAGTAACTGGGAGACTAGTCAGGATTCTGGGAAAGATTAATGGAGCAAAGTACAGAGACATCCTTGATGAAAACCTGCTCCAGATCGCTCAGAACCTCAGACTGTAGCGGAATGATACGGCTAATTTAAAAAATTCTGGGGTTTTATTCACTTTCCTGCTGGGTTGACCAAGCAGCGGGATCGTTTTTAATGTAATCCATAGGTTATGTTAAGGTGTGGCTTATTAGTGGTGTAGCTTTTAGAAAGTCATTTTTTACC
The DNA here is from genome assembly GCF_057628025.1 of Oncorhynchus mykiss. Taxonomy (NCBI): domain Eukaryota; kingdom Metazoa; phylum Chordata; class Actinopteri; order Salmoniformes; family Salmonidae; genus Oncorhynchus; species Oncorhynchus mykiss. Next base: position 12,247,136 of record NC_143043.1, on the reverse strand, counting down.
ACCGTGAGAGTAAATGTCACTCCAGAGGTGCGTTCAGATCATTTGAACATTTGCTACATTGCGAAAAGGTTTGTGTTGAATAACACGTTTCCCCAAAACGTTTTTGAACAGGCTTTGAGGTACGTTTTAAAAGGGCAGTGGCCGTGCTGACAGCGTTCCTCAACCCCTACCAGTTTTTCAACTGGTTGTTCAGTACAGCACCGCTTAGTACTCTCTCTCTCTCTCTCGCTCGCTCTCTCTCTCTCTCTCTATGTGCTTACTGTATATTATAATAGGCCTGTGTGCATGACTTATTTAACCCAATGATTGGATAAAAGGCAAACAATTGACCCATTGCTTAATGAGTGTATATCAATCTAAAAGAAGCATGAATTTGTAATTCACTACAGCTTTCTATTAGTGGGATGTTAAGAAATGAGATGTAAGTCTTTCCACTCTCAGTGACATCAGTAAAGAAAGCACACTCTTAGAATATACCGTATCATAAGGCTTGTCTTATGAGAGCTTAGTTGTACGCTAACACCGTGGTGTTAGGAACCTCCGACCTAGCCTCTGCCGAGTTCCCAACAACCAGATGTTCCAGTTTTCAGGGGAAATAGAAATAGAGTCTGTGACTCAACTTCTGCTTTTAGACTGACAAGCATCTTAAATCCTTCTCCATATTTGTTGAACAGTGCAGAAGAGTCACCTTCCCTGACAGTTACATTTTTTTCTTCCCATCAAAACCAGTGTGGTCTTATTTCACACCTGCTACATTCAGAAACTCCTGCTTTACAGCTCGTATTATGGTGGCTTGCTAAATCACACAAAATTCCTGTCGCCAGACTGAGGAAATGCAACTATGTTTTAATCACCCACAACCTGCATTCAGAATGACTGCTAGGGTAGGGAATAATGGGACAACATTTTCTAAACTAGGACAACCATCTCAGTAATGGGTGCAATAAGTACAACTACTGGATTAGTTTATACAGATTGGATTAGTTTATACAAATGTATGTTATTTATCTATGTGTAGCATAAGATTAATCAACCATTTACTATCTGTCAGGGCCTTCAATGCAAACACAAATACATTAAACAAACAATTCTGAAAATCAACCTGCAATTGAGCATGCTGGGGAATATGATAATGATAGGTGTGATTTTGAGTGTTTTACTTCACACAGAGTTAAAATGACACGATCACACTCAACTCTGGTTATTAACACCGTCACTGAGGTTCTTTTACACCACTGAGTGTTGATTTAACTCCTGAATCAACACTAGAAATGTTATACTGAAAAGGTAAAACTGGCCAAATTGCTGTATACCATAAAATACACTACTGGTTCATAGTCTCCTACTCTCTGCTCAATAAAGTCACTGAAAATACTAATTTGAACGACAGACCATGGCAAAGATATCGCCTATGTCAGTACTGTATATGTAAAATGATTAAGGGAATACCAGACACATGCATAAATATTCCCATTTACAGTTTAAAACATTCTCAAACCTATTATTTTAAATTGATCAGATTGCTCAAACTCCTGACATTAAAGTTTCAGGTAAACATTAATGCTCAGGCACAATTGAAAATGAAGGGGGAAAAAATACTATAAAAAGCTTATTCAGATTCATAAAGGTTCTACTCGACATATTTCAAATACATGTAACAGAAATAGTGTCCATCTCTGTGTCTATCTATCAATCCAAGACTGAGGTTACCATCTGGTCATTGAGACTGTGCTTTAGCTTAAAACACAGTTCTATAGGAGAGGAGTTGGCCAAGGAGACAGGTGTTACTTCACACACTTGTCAGTCATTGCCAAGACAAGCATGCTTTGGCCTGGAGTCAGACGTTGATATGATATGAAGACTTACATTTGTCCTCTTACAGTTCTTACAGCACATTTCGATTGCAATACTCAGCCAGAAAATGCCGAGAAGTGCATTTCAGAAGGTGTCAATCACGAAAAAGTCACGAGAGAGTCAAACATTATTTAAATACGTTTGAACAACTCCCAACACTCCAGTCCCTTTCCTTGCTGTAGCGGTCCTGGTTGGAATGCCAAGATTCCTGAGGGTGAATTGGCTGGAGCAGGGAGGAGTGGGTGGGTTATTCCCGTACTGAGTATTTTTCTGGACTTTTTTCTCTGGTTCCCAGGCAGCTAGCAGGCACTGACTCTGCAGTCTGGAGCTGGTGGATGTGAAAGAGTTCTCTGAAAGGATCATTTTACTTTCCGGAGAGGAGGAAAGAGACATGTTTCTTAAGCCATTCACTACCTGTCAGAGCCTTCTTTGAAAGGTTCTCTTTGGGCACTATTTGAAAGGTTCTGAAAGGATACTACTCTAAAGCACCCTACTCTGAAGTTTATACTCTTCAATTCTAGTCTTTGAGTATACCTGCACTATTGAATTTATAACCCAAGGATGACCGCCGGTCAACGCCACAATCGGGGGAAAATTGTCGACTGCAGTTGAAAACCCTCCGACGAATACAGTCATTTTCTGTTCTGACATCCATATTAAGAAGAAGAACAACTAAGAAATCTGTAGAAAGATAGCCTCTATGAGAGGACCTGTGGGTCGTGGACTTCTATCCAATAGTGTCTCAGTCAGATTCAGGCGTCAGTCCAATCACATCTCTCTCAGGCCTGTGACTTGAGCCATTGTAGACTGGGAAGACAGTTTGGCGAATGTCAGCAGCAAAAACGCCACAGCAGCAAAGTGACAGACAGTGCACCTGCCCTGGACGGACAAATTGAAGGGTGGCAGAGGAGAGGAGAGAAAGAATGTCTCTGGCAGAGTTGGACACTTTCTACATCATGTCTCTCCCATCGCCGCCAACCACAAACACAGATGGATGGTTGTGCTGATTACCTGAGACACAGAGGCAGACGGGTGATTCACTGGTTCAATAAAAAGCCTGTTTGTGTTTCAGAATGAATTTCACTTATCTACTGATGTTACAGCCATTATTTTTGAAGCCATGCTTTTTTAAACGTTAGTTGGCAACACATACAGTATTCCACTCAGGTCCTGTATTCACAGCGGCTCAGAGTAGGAGTGCTGATCTAGGACCAGGTCCTCACTGTCCATGTAATCTTATTCAGTATGATATAAAAGGGAAAACTGTTCCTAAAGTATGTTTTCCTTTGATCAACATTTTCTAGCTTTTGCCTCTATTTGAGTGTGGGCCAACCAAACACACAAGTCTTCAAAGACTAGTGAGCTTAATGTGATTGTGGAGTCAACACAGCCTGTGCTATATGCGTAGGACAAACACACAGTCACAGACACACACAAGCTCACAAACATGCATAAAGGCAACACATACACACACGCTAAACAGTTGAAGTTGGAAGTTTACATGCACCTTAGCCAAATACATTCAAACTCAGATTTTCACAATTCCTGACATTTAATCAGAGTAAAAATTCCATGTCTTAGGTCAGTTAGGATCACCACTTTATTTTAAGAATGTGAAATTTCAGAATAATAGTAGAGAGAATGATTTATTTCAGGCCCATTCCTCCTGACAGAGCTGGTGTAACCGAGTCAGGTTTGTAGGCCTCCTTACTCGCACACCCTTTTCAGTTCTGCCCACACATTTTCTATAGGATTGAGGTCAGGGCTTTGTGATGGCCACTCCAATACCTTGACACTGTTGTCCTTAAGCCATTTTGCCACAACTTTTGAAGTATGCTTGGGGCCATTGTCCATTTGGAAAACCCATTTGCGACCAAGCTTTAACTTATCTCTTGAGATGTTGCTACAATATATCCACATACTTTTCCTGCCTCATGATGCCATCTATTTTGTGTAGTGCACCAGTACTTCCTGCAGCAAAGCAACCCCACAACATGATGCTGCCATCCAGATGCTTCATGGTTGGAATGGTGTTATTCAGCTTGCAAGCCTCCCCCTTTTTCCTCCAAACATAATGATGGTCATCATGGCCACACAGTTCTATTTTTGTTCATCAGAGTACTCGTTTTACTGTGGATATAGGTACTTTTGTACCTGTTTCCTCCAGCATCTTCACAAGGACCTTTGCTGTTGTTCTGGGATTGCTTTGCACTTTTCGCACCAACGTACGTAAATATCTAGGAGACAGAACGCGTCTCCTTCCTGAGCGGTATGACACCTGCGTGGTCCCATGGTGTTTATACTTGTGTACTATTGTTTGTACAGATAAACGTGGTACCTTCAGGCATTTGGAAATAGCTTCTAAGGATGAACCAGACTGGAGGTCTACAATTGTCTGATTTCTTTTGATTTTTGCATGATGTCAAGCAAAGAGGCACTGAGTTTGAAGGTAAGGCCTTGAAATACATCCACAGGTACACCTCCAATTGACTTACATTATGTCAATTAGCCTATCTGTTACGGATACAGGTATCCTGTGTCTGTGTATGTATCCTGTGTTCTTTTCTCTCCTTCTCCCCTCACAGAGGAAAATCATCACTCCCCAATCAGTCACCAATCAATCATCAACCAGAAGGCACACCTCCTCCTGTTTCCTACCCAATCACAGTTCCTTTCCCTTGGTTTAAAACCCCTGTCAGTTGTTTGCTCTAGAGCTCAATCTCTCAGTAAATGCCATGTCTGTAGGGCTCTCTGTTTCACGCTCTCTTTATGTATTGACCTCTCTTTGTCCTCACCTGTGAGTATTGTTTGCTGGTGGGAAAAGGGGGAAACAAGACAAGTCGCCCATGGGCATACACTACCCGTAGGTAAACTTTGTTAAACACCCTAGTTAGAACTGGGCGGACCACCCACTGTGTTTTTTTGGTTAGTTAGTTAGCTGTTGTTGAAATAGGCTTGTCTAGCTTAGGGGTGTTTTTGAATACTTATTGTTTCTTTCCTTGGGTCCAGCTCAGCCCCTTTTCCTGCTCCCCCCATTACTGTGTGTTTACTAATAAACCCTGAGTTTGACAGTAGATTTCAGTTGTCGTGGTTATTTCGTTCACACTTTTACTTTGTCACTATTATAAATTGCATGAGTTATGTTACGGGTCTCATTACCATCTCCCCTAGACTGTCGGGCCAAAAGGGATTCGTAACACTATCAGAAGCTTTTAAACTCATGACATCATTTTCTGGAATTTTCCAAGCTATTAAAAGGCAGTCAATTTAGTGAATGTAAACTTCTGACCCACTGGAATTGTGATACAGTGAAATAATATGTCTGTAAACAATTGTTGGAAAAATGACTTGTGTCATACACAAAGTAGATGTCCTAACCGACTTGCCAAAATGATAGAAATTTGTGGAGTCGATGAAAAATGAATTTTCATGACTCCAACCTAAGTGTATGTAAACTTCCGACTTCAACTGTATGTGTAAATCAAACACCGCTAAAAACAGTGGCGTGTGAAAGTATTCACCCCTTGGCATTTTTTCTATTTTGTTGCTTTACAACCTGGATTTAAAATGGATTTTTGGGGGGTTTGTATCATTTGATTTAGACAACATGCCTACCTGCTGTACAGAAATATTTAAGTCATACCACAGATTCTCAATTGGATTGAGGTCTGGGCTTTGACTAGGCCATCCAAGACATTTAAATGATTCCCCTTAAACTACTCGAGGGTTGCTTAAACTACTCGATCGTCACTCAATGCCTAGGTTTACCTCAACTGTAATCAATATCCTACCATATCTTTGTCTGTACATTATGCATTGAATCTATTCTACCGCACCCAGAAACCTGCTCCTTTTACTCTCTGTTCTGAACGTACTAGACGGCAAGTTCTTATAGCCTTTAGCCGTAACCTTATCCTGCTCCTCAGCTCCCCTGGTGATGTAGAAGTTAATCCAGGCCCTGCAGTGCCTAGCTCCACTCCCTGGGGTGGCAGGGTAGCCTAGTGGTTAGAGCGTTGGACTAGTCACAAAGGTCACAAGTTCAAACCCCCGAGCTGACAAATCTGTCGTTCTGCCCCTGAACAAGGCAGTTAACCCACTGTTCCTAGGCTGTCATTGAAAATAAGAATTTGTTCTTAACTGACTTGCCTAGTTAAATAAATATAAAAAAATTAACTCATTCCCCAGGCACTCTCAATTGTTGACTTCTGTAACTCTATAAACCATCTTCTGCCCCCAGCTGTGCCCTGGACACCATATCTTCAGAGCTCGTGCTGTTAGGTGACCTAAACTGGGACATGCTTAACACTCCAACCATCTTACAATCTAAGCTTGATGCCTTCAATCTCACACAAATGATCATGGAACCTACCAGGTACAACTCCGAATCCGTAAACACAGGCAACCTCATATCATCCTAACCAACCTGCCCTCTAAATACATCTCTGCTGTCTTCAACCAGGATCTCAGCGATCACTGCCTCATTGCTTGCGTACGTATTGGGTCTGCGGTCAAATGACCACCCCTCATCACTGTCAAACGCTCCTTAAAACACTTTAGCGAGCAGGCTTTTCTAATTGACCTGGCCCGGGTATCCTGGAAGGATATTGACCTCATTCTGTCAGTAGAAGATGCCTGGTTATTCTTTAAAAGTACTTTCCTCACAATCTTAAATAATCATTCCCCATTCAAAAAATGTAGAACCAGGAACAGATATAGCACGTGGTTCACTCCAGACCTGACTGCCCTTGACCAGCAAAAAACATCCTGTGGCGTACTGCATTAGCATTGAATAGCTCCCGCGATATGCAACTTTTCAGGGAAGTTAGTGACCAATATACACAAGCAGTTAGGAAAGCAAAGGCTGGCTTTTTCAAACAGAAATGTGCATCCTGCAGCACAAACTCCAACGTTCTGGGACACTAAAGTCCATGGAGAATAAGAGCACCTCCTCCCAGCTGCCCACTGCACTGAGGCTAGGAAACACTGTCACCACTGATAAAACCACAATTTAGAATTTCAATAAGCATTTTTCTACGGCTGGCCATGCTTTCCACCTGGCCACCCCTACCCAGGTCAACAGCCCTGCACCCATCACAGCAACTTTCCAAAGCCACCCCCATTTCTCCTTCACCCAAATCCAGATAGCTGATGTTCTGAAATAGCTGCAAAATCTGGACCCCTACATATCAGCAGGGCTAGACAATCTGGACCCTCTCTTTCCAAAATTATCAGCTGAAATTGTTGCAACCCCTATTACTAGCCTGTTTAACCTCTTTCGTATCGTCTGTGATCCCCAAAGATTGGAAAGCCACCGCGGTCATCCCGCTCTTCAGAGGTGGAGAAACTCTAGACCCAAACTACTACAGACCTATCTATCCTACCCTGCCTTTCTAAGGGCTTCGAAATCCAAGATAACAAAGAGATCACCGACCATTTTGAATCCCACCGTACTTTCTCCGCTATTCAATCTGGTTTCCGAGCTGGTCATCGGTGCACCGTAGCCACGCTCAAGGTCCTAAACGATATCATAACCTCCATCGATAAGAGACAATACTATGCAGCTGTGTTTATCGACCTGGCCAAGGCTTTTGACTCTGTCAATCACCACATTCTTATCGACAGACTCAACAGCCTTGGTTTCTCAAATGACTGCCTTGCCTGGTTCACCAACTACTTATCAGACAGAGTTCAGTGTGTCAAATCGGAGGGCCTGTTGTCCGGACCTCTAGCAGTCTCTATGGGGGTGCCACAGGGTTTAATTCTTGGACCAACTCTTTTCTCTGTAAACATCAATGTCGCTCTTGCTGCTGGTGATTCTCTGATCCACCTCTTTGCAGGTTATACCATTCTGTATACATATGGCCCTTCTTTGGACACTGTGTTAACTAACCTCCAGACAAGCTTCAATGCTGTACAACTCTCCTTCCGTGGCCTCCAACTATTCTTAAATGCAAGTAAAACTAAATGCATGCTCTTCAACCGATCACTTCCAGCACCTGCCCCGTCCAGCATCACTACTCTGGACAGTTCTGACTTAGAATATGTGGACATCTACAAATACCTAGGTGTCTGGTTAGACTGTAAACTGTCTTTCCAGACTCACATTAAGCATCTCAAATCCAAAATTAAATCTAGAATCGGCTTCCTATTTCCCAACAAAGCTTCCTTCACTCATGCTGCCAAACATACCCACGTAAAACTGACTATCCTACCAATCCTTGACTTCGGAGATATAATTTACAAAATAGCCTCCAACACTCTACTCAGCAAATTGGATGTAGTCTATCACAGTGCCATCCGTTTTGTCACCAAAGCCCCATATACTACCCACCACTGCGACCTGTATGCTCTCGTTGGCTGGCCCTAGCTTCGTAATCATCACCAAACCCAGGTCATCTATAAGTCTTTAGGTAAAGCCCCGCCTTATCTCAGCTCATTGGTTACCATAGCAGCACCCAACCGTAGCACACGCTCCAGCAGGTATATTTCACTGGTCACCCCCAAAGCCAATTCTTCCTTCAGTCGCCTTTCCTTCCAGTTCTCTGCTGCCAATGAGTGGAACAATTTGCAAAAATCACTGAAGCTGGAGACTCATATCTTCCTCACTAACTTCAAGCACCAGCTGTCAGAGCAGCTCACAGATCACTGCACCTGTACATAGCCCATCTGTAAATACCCATCCAAGTACCTCATCCCCATACTGTTATTTTTTATATTTTTTACTCCTTTGCACCCCAGTATCTCTACAAGCACATTCATCTTCTGCACATATATCACTCCAGTGTTTAATTGCTAAATTGTAATTATTTCGCCACTATGGCCTATTTATTGCGTTACGTCCCTTATCTTACCTTATTTGCACACAATGTATATAGACTTTTTTTTCCTATTGTGTTATTGACTGTATGTTTGTTTATTCCATGTGTGACCCTGTGTTGTTGTTAGTGTCGCACTGCTTTGCTTTATCTTGGCCAGGTCGCAGTTGTAAATGAGAACTTGTTCTCAACTAGCCTACCTGGTTAAATAAAGGTGAAATAAATAAATAAATAAAATCTGGTAAAAGATAATACAATGAAAGAACAGTTTTTTGGTAATTTTTTTGTTGTTGTACCATCATCTTTGAAACGCAAGAGAAAGGCCATAAGGAATTATTCTAGCCCAGGCGCAATTTAGATTTTGGCCACTAGATGACAGCAGTGTATATGCAATGTTTTAGAGCGATCCAATGAACTATTCTATATCTATTCAAAATGTTGTATCATTACTGCCCAAATGTGCCTAAATGGTTTATTCATACACTTTCAAGTTCATAACTGTGCGCTCTCCTCAACCAATAGCATGGTATTATTTCACTGTAATAGCTACTGTAAATTGGACATTGCAGTTAGATTAACAAGAATTTAAATATTTTTTGCCCATATCAGATATGTCTATGTCCTGGGATTGTTTTTGTTTCTTACACCCTCATGCTAATCACATTAGCCTATGTTAGTGCAACAGTCCGAGGCTCGGACATCGATCCTGTAAAGGTTTTAAGCACAGGCAAAATCCTAGAGCAAAATTTGCTTCAGTCTGCTTTGCACCAGACACTGGATAGGAATTCCCCTTTCAGCAGGACAATAATAGTGGCCTACCAAGAAGACAGTGAATGTTGCGAAGTGTCCAAGTTACAGTTCTGACTTAAATATGCTTGAAATACTACGGCAAGACTTGAAAATTGCTGTCTAGTCATGATCCCCAACATCTTGACAGAGCTTGAAGAATTTTGAAAAGAATAATGAGCAAATACTACACAATAGAGGTGTGCATTGCTCTTATGAGACCCAAGAAGTCTTACAGCTGTAATTGCTGCCAAAGGTGCTTCTAACATGTATTGACTCAGGGAGCTGAATACTTATGCAATGACTATATTTTAGTTATTTTATTTATCTTAAAAAATATATGATATCATTTTTCTTCCACTTGACAATCGTAGTTTGAGAACATTCCAAGATTTGGAAGACACATACACATTACCAGGCAAGTAGTAATGTGTAGGTTTTCCCTTGGGAAACACAACTACCGAATCGTCCAATGATGGGATTTATAAATAAATGATCTGGGCTCCCAAAAAGACTTTACTCTATAATATATACAGTACACATTCTGAGCTAGTCATTAAAAAAGTATGAACCACAGATATACAGTGCCTTCAGAAAGTATTCATACCCCTTGACTTATTCCACATTTTGTTGTGTTACAGCCTGAATTCAAAATTGATTCAATTGTTTTTTATCTCACCCATCTACACACAATACTCCATAATAACAAAGTGAAAACATGTTTATTGAAACTGAAATACAGAAATATCTTATTTACATAAGTATTCACACCCTTTGGCAGTGATTACAGCTGTAAGTCTTTCTGGGTAAGTCTCTAAGAGCTTTGCACACCTGGATGGTACAATATTTGTCCATTTAGTGGTTAGACGGAGACATATTGGCCTTTGCGTCGGACTCATTAAAGAAAATGAGGTGAGTAATCGCTGTTCTGATGTCAAGAAGCTCTTTTCGATCATATGAGACTGTAGCAGCAACATTATGTACAAAATACGTTACAAATAATGCGAAAATAAGCCATCCCCTCGGGAGAAATTACTACATTTGGGTGACAACTAAACCAAAAATTAGACGTTGTTTTTTTCATTGTAATTTGGTTGTGTTTTTAAATGTTGAAAGCATAGTGATAAAACATTGAAAAATGCAACTTATTTTTGGCTGTCTTTTTGAGTGGGTGAATATAGGTTGTAATCTCAATGATCAACGACTCAAACAAATATTACCCAATTATTCATGTTGTAATTACGTGGCGTGCCTAAATTAAATAAAATTACGTGGGTGATCCAAAATACTTTTTGAATGTTGTGACAATGTTGACATTTTTACTCTAAGCCAGAATAAACGTAAAACTAAGAAAACCCAGTGTAATGTTCAAAGGTTAGAATTTCTGTACCAGGTAAAACAAAATCCCCATTTCGGAGAAATGGAATCTTTGAAGACAGTTGCTTTCTTTTTAGAGACACTGTTACCACAGGAATGTATCGCTAGGATGAAGAGGTCAAAACTTGTTGAAAATAAAACGGAGAAGAGCCACAGAGACAAACAAACCTGGACAGAACACACAAACACCCACACACAGGCAGACAATTATAAAAAAAAACATGATTTCTAAAGGCTAGCTCTATCTATTGGCTCTCCCATGTGACCTGAGCAAGTGAGGTTCATGCACTCTCTACAGCAGATGATGTATACAACCTTGCCATCTCTTGGTTACTTCATTCACAAGCATTCCTGTTACTCCCATCCGATTCCATGTCGGCCCCTATAGCCACTTCCTCTGACTCCTATACCCCCTCAGATGCTGTAGGTAAGGGAGATAGCGAATGGCAAGATAGGTAGAGGTAATATGGTCATGGCTCCATTCACAAGTATTTGACATTAGTCTATTTGAGTCAGGTCTGAATCAGGCCATCTGATTGATATGAATCAAGAAAGAGCACATGTAAATTAGAGGATTCTGCCATCTAGTGGTTTAGAGACCCCAGTGGCCTGAAGCCTTTCCCTGCAATGTCCCATAAGGACCAGGCAAGGGCGCCACTTCTGAGTTCCCATTGGGTGAGCCAATCTATTGTACAGGTTACAGAGCAGCGGTAAGGCTTCATTCTAACACTGTTCCAGTAGCCAGCCAGCCAGCCAGCCAGCCTGCCAGCCTGCCTGCCTGCCTGCCAATTAACTATTCTCTGTCATCTTCTGCTTTTGTAGTAATATACTGTAACTACAGTTACAGTCTGTTTAAATTGCCGGGTGTGTGTCACTGTACGTCTATGAAGAGGTGAAGATTAGGCTAGGAGGCATTTTAAAGCTCCCACAGATCATCGTTAGGAGACCGCAATTTACTCTCTCCGTCCATGTTAGCACACGTCTGCTAGAATAACAGTCATCTCTCTCATAGACACACTGCTGGAGGGGAGAGTGAGGGAGGAGGAGAGAACAGGGGTAGACTGGGAATGGCAATACAGTTGATTTCATTTGAATTATGATTATGAGCTCTGGAAAATTGTCTTCACCAGAGGAAGACCTTAACAAACACTTTTCTGAATTTCAAATTGACCTCTAGCCCCCAGGGACTCAGAGCATTAGATAAGAGCAAATGTAAGTGCTTCACCAGTCCTTCATAAACTGGGTGGAATTTACACCATTACTTACACTTACACAATAGTTTCAGATCAACAGGAGTGCCTACGGGCACGAGTGTTTTGGTTGTGGTCAAAAGTTGCTGTGGTCAAATGTGAAGGAGAGCTGTTAGGGGTGTCATTCCAAGACTGACCTGATGGTGGCGTTGCTGTTCACCAAATGGCTTCATGTGTCCAGCCCGATCACGGATGGGCAAAAATAACAAAATACCATAAAGATGAAATGCATCAAAATAAACCACAAAATACCTGTATAAACTACAAAATACTTTTATTTGTTAAATACTTGTATTTTGTAATGTTTTTAATTAAAATGTATAATTAAAATGCATTTCAAACTATAGTTGCAGGTAGCCAGCCCGAACAGCAACACATTCTGTTACAGTTACAAAAACATTTCTTTCTAAGACTGTGATATATTGTTGTTTATCTACGTTAGTTAAGCAAGTCACTCTGGATAAGAGTGTCTGCTAAATGACCTAAATGTATATGAGAAAAAGAAAATACCAAAATAAACTGCAAAGCACACTGGGTATTATTATTTGCCTGGTTTCGGGGCGGAATAATACTCCTCACGCGTATTATGTTCCCTTTTATATTTAAATGTTTGTAATTTAGCAGACGCTTTTATCCTTAGCGACTTACAGTTCATTTATTAATTTCAAGTACATTTTCCCTCAACAAAGAATTCATCAACATTTGTACATATACATTTATATTTAGTTAATTTAGCAGCACGCTCTTATCACACCCTAGTGCCATCAGACTTCTGATACCAATGCTTGGTGAATTGGGGCCACAAAATTTGAACCGCTGTAAAAAAAAATATGGTATAGAAAAGTATTTTGTAAATACAAAATACATTGGAGTGTAGTTCAGCCAAGTGTAATTCAAATGACAAAATACTCAGAAGTAATTCAAATACATGTAACAGAATAGTCTAGTTCCTATGAACAACCAAAACGTGTAATGGGTTCCACACTCAAAAAGATGCATACACGGCCATTTCAGCTTTGCAGCTTTCTACAGCTTTCTACAATTTGATTTTGAATTTAAACAGCATTTATAGGGAACAACCGATGAGCATCAGGTGCTTCTAATCAGGTTTGCCACTCATCTACCAATCAGGGATGTGGCTTTTCTGGACTACTTGTACACAAATGAGTCACAAAGGAACACAGAATTAAAGGGTATGGGAGAAGCACGAAAGGGCAATTCATGAATCAATTGACTTAGGTGGGTCACTATGAACCCTCACACACAGCATTACAATATTCAGATATACTATTCAGTTAGTCCTATATAAACGTCAATTTTAAACATTTATATGATAAGAGTAAGATTATACTGTTAGACTGGTTGAGATCATTTACATGTGTGATATAGATATATCTCCTACACATTTGGGTGACACGAGTTACTCCCTTACAAGCACTTTTAGACATGAACAAAATCTAAATACAATGCATCATCGTCATCATGATCATCATCATCATTATTCTGTGTGATACCGACCGGATATGAAACCCACATTACCCATCTTCCCCAAGATCGTGTCACTGAGATAAAGGCTAGCTCTGGGAGCTAATAAAAGTTACAAGGTGTGAGGCAAGGTTACTGATCACGCCAGTGTAGTTCACTAAACCTCCTCCACTACGACATATTCAATGAACCGTATAGAGTTGTCATTGTAGCCTACCTCTGTTGGACTAACCATGACTAATGCTGAAGCCATGCAAAATCAATGTGGATATCTCTTAAGCTGCCCTCCACCCACATAAACAAACATGATTTTTCTATTGTTTTCCCACATATTTCTCCAACCACCCACACACACACGGGCTCACACACGCACACACACACACACTCAAATTGGCTGTTATTGAGAGATAAACAGGACGTGTTGAATCACATCCTGGGTTATCACAGTGTTGAACAGGGGTGCATTCCTTGAAATACCACCAAAAGGTGAACCCCAGGGTTGAGTGGTGGTACTTAACCAAAAGCATGCCTGTGATTGTCTGTGGCTTGTGACTCAGCTCTTCACATGGTTAGAGTTCATCTGTAAAAATATGCTGCATACCCTTTCAAAGTACTGTAGCTATAATGCAGGAAGACACGTGACTAAACAATAGGACGAAGCCGCCGTCCACACACTCAGATTCATGCAACTTCCAGTTTTACCATGCCTTTGATCACAATAGAACTTTCTCGGAGTGGTTCTATGCTCTGCTCAGATCACTGCTAGTGTAATGAAAGTGCAACACCATGCGTGATGAGTAGCCATGTCTGAGAACCCACAAGATAACGCACTCATTAGCTCAGCCCACTAACAACGTCTTGTGGCGTGTAAACGACCTGGAAATTAGACTTTGGTCAAACAACCCATTTCACATGCTTGTTTTTTCAGAGTAAAAATAGCTCTAGGCCGTGTGATCAATCAGAGTGATGTGATAGGCTGAGACAAAATGTTTCCCAAGGTCTCGACATGGGGACTACACACACTTATGCAAGCGATCTGACACATGCAACCGCACACACACACACGCACGCACGCACACACACACACACACACACACACACACACACACACACACGCACGCACACACAGACACACTGGAGACGTTGGCTGGGCGGGGAACTGGATGGTGGAAAGTGTGTGTGTGTGTGTGTGTGTGTGTGTTGGCGAATGGAGGTGTACAAGGGTAATCAAAATAATCAATATCACTGTGTGTGTGTATGTGTGTGTCTCTTCATAGTCCGGCGTTGTGCCGTGAGGTGTTTTTTAAATCAAATTTTACTGCTCGCTTGAGTTACTAGTTGAATGTGGAAGAGTTCCATGTAGTCTTGGCTCTATGTAGTACCTGTGCGCCTCCCAGAGTTTGTTCTGGACTTGAGGACTGTGAAGAGACCCCTGGTGGCATGTCTTGTTGGGTATATATAGGTGTCGGAGCTGTGTGTTATCAGTCTGAACAGACATAATCTGGTGCTTTCAACATGCCAATACCTCTCACAGAGTAGTGATGCAGTCTATGTCTCCTCTACTTTGAGCCAGGAGAGATGGACTTTTATGCTATTGAAATTAGCACCTCTGTGTACATTTAAGGGCCAGCCGTGCTGCTCTGGGTCGACTGTTAGGGGATTCTGTTGAACGGATTCTAAACAGCTTCTACCCCCGAGCCATAAGACTCCTGAACAGCTAATCAAATGGCCACCCAGACTATTTGCACCACCCACGCTGCTGCTACTCTCTTATTATCTATGCATAGCCACTTTAATAACCTTACCTGCATGTACATAATTACCTTAAATACCTCAATTGCCTCGACACCGGTGCTCCCACAGATTCACACATTGACTCTGTACCGGTACCACCTGTATATAGCCTCCACATTGACTCTGTACCGGTACCCCCTGTATATAGCCTCCACATTGACTCTGTACCAGTACCCCCTGTATATAGCCTCCACATTGACTCTGTACCGGTACCCCCTGTATATAGCCTCCACATTGACTCTGTACCGGTACCCCCTGTATATAGCCTCCACATTGACTCTGTACCGGTACCCCCTGTATATAGCCTCCACATTGACTCTGTACCGGTACCACCTGTATATAGCCTCCACATTGACTCTGTACCGGTACCCCCTGTATATAGCCTCCACATTGACTCTGTACCAGTACCCCCTGTATATAGCCTCCACATTGACTCTGTACCAGTACCCCCTGTATATAGCCTCCACATTGACTCTGTACCGGTACCACCTGTTTATAGCCTCCACATTGACTCTGTACCGGTACCACCTGTATATAGCCTCCACATTGACTCTGTACCGGTACCCCCCTGTATATAGCCTCCACATTGACTCTGTACCGTAACACCCTGTATATAGCCTCCACATTGACTCTGTACCGGTACCACCTGTTTATAGCCTCCACATTGACTCTGTACTGGTACCCCCTGTATATAGCCTCCACATTGACTCTGTACCGGTACCCCCTGTATATAGCCCCGCTATTGTTATTTACTGCTGCTTCTTAATGATTTGTTTTTCATCTCTTACTTTTTTTTGTTGGTATTTTCTTAAAACTGCATTGTTGGTTAAGGGCTTGGTAAGTAAGCATTTCACCTGTTGTATTCAGCGTATGTGACAAACAACGTTTGATTTGATTTGATTTGACGTCAGAGGACGTAAAGCTGTAACACATATGTTAATTCAGACTGTGATCGACAATGTCAAAAGCTGCACTGAAGTCTAAAAAAACAACTCCCAAAATCGTATTAACGATTTATTTCAGCCAATCATAAGTCATTTGTGTCTGTGCCCGTACATATTGCGTTTCCTTCCCTATAATTGTGCTAAAAGTCAGTGAAATAGCATCGTATCTGGTCAAACATAAAACAAATTTGAGTGGAATGACTTTTGCTTCCCTCTAGGCCTGAGGGCACACATTTTCCTGTAGGCTTAGATTGAATAGATGGCAAATAGGAGTGGCAATATAGTCCGCTAGAATTCTCAGTAATTTTCCATCCAAGTTGTCAGCACCAAGTAGTTTGTCATTATTGATAGACAATAATAGTTTCTCTTCCATGCATGAGAGTTAAGTCTCATGCATGGAAACACTGAACAGGTGAGACAGTTACAGTCAGTTATATCCATTATCCCTTTCCACTCTGTCCAGACTTATCCTCTCCAAGCTGATCCAGGAGATGGGTTAGGACTTGGTGAGACTGTGGTTGGTCCTGCATAATGTGGTTCCCATGTCTCTTCCAGGATTTAATGGTCTGACAAAGAGGGAATATGACAACTTCTGTTCACTTTATGACATGATGGGCGGCTTTTTGAGCTTCCCTCAGGTCTCATACCCAGGAATGTGTGTGCGTGCGTGCGTGCGTAGGTGCGTGCACCACTCTCTATTCCCACCAGGTCTGTGTTACATAAACTACTGAAACAAGCGGTTTGTGTTGAAATGGCAGGGCCCAAGATAAGATCTGCTAGAATGCTCAAGAACCCACTGCTATGGAGGACAAATGCAGGGTTGTGTTAGAGGTATGTTGACTCTAACCTGGAGAGGATTCCAACATGACAACTCCAGACCTCTGAGAGGGAAGGAGGGATATATCATATATCACTAGGGAGAATGTTTCTCTGTCTAGGATGAAACACACACATACACGCACACCACAGGAGGTTGGTGGCACCTTAGAAAAGGATGGGTTCGTGATAATGGCTGGAGCAGAATAGGTGGAATGGTATCGAATACATCAGACGCATGATTTCCATGTGTTTGATGCCATTCCATTTGCTCCGTTCTGGACATTAGTATAAGCAGCCCTCCCCTCAGCAGTCTCCTGTGACACATACACACACACAATGGAGGCTGGTGGGAGTAGCTATAGAAGGATGGGCTCATTGTAATGGCTGAAATGGAATTAATGGAATGGAGTCAAACGTGGTTTCCATATGTTTGATGTGTTTGATACCGCTCCATTTATTACATTCCAGCCATTACATTCCAGCCTATAGCTCCTCCCTCCAGCTCCTCCCACACACACACACCGGGGCATGGGGTGAGGTCTTCATGCAGCAGCCCAGTTCAAAGGTCAAGCTACTGATTTGACACTTCTTCTAAATAACACACACACTATGTCACCCTTTAGATACCACCACCCTCCCCTTCGAAAACAAATGATATTCTCTCCGCCTCTCTTCTTCCCCTTTAAGTTTCTCTACCAATTCTCCCTCTTCCCCCCCTCTCCACTTTCTCATCCTCCACTTTCTCATCCTCTCCATGTCTCCCCTTCTCATCCTCATCTCCTCTCTCTTTCTCCCTCGCTCTTCCTTTCCCTCTCTCCTTCTCTTCATCCTCTTCTACCCCCTCCCCTGCTGAAAACCCCCCTGCATAGACCAGCATAAATTTCAAGATGGCCTAGCTGGATATGCTGGCAGACCAGCATGGTCAAGGTCAAGTTGGTCTGACCAGCATGGTCTAGCTGGTTATGCTGGCAGACTAGCATGGTCTAGCATCAAGGGGGGGGGGGGGGGGGGCAATTCCAGTCCTCAAGGGCCTGATTGGTGTCACAGTTTTGCCCCAGTCCCAGCTAACACACCTGACTCCAATAATCATCATCATGATCTTCAGTTTAAAATGAAATTTGATTAATCAGCTGTGTTTACTAGGGATGGAGAAGAAGTGTGACACCAATCAGGCCCTCGAGGACTGGACTCTAGCTGGTTATGCTAGCAGAACAGCCTTCATTGTATTTTCACTGGTGACCAGCTTTCATTGTTTTTTCCACTGGCAGACCAGCCTTGGTTGTGTTTTTCTCTGGTGACCAGCCTTGGTTGTGTCTTTTCTCATTAGACACTAGTGACCAGCATAAGAAAAACCAGCATCAAGTCACATTATGCTGGTTTGCAAAGTGATGTTTAATTTCTATTGGAATCCAGACAAAATGGGATGCCCCCCAGGGTTAGAAAGATACATTTGATAAATCATTTAAACTGGAACAACCATTTCAGTAACGGGTGCAATAAGTCCAACTAACAGATTGGATTACTTTAAAAAATGTTTGCTATTTATCTTTGTGTAGCATAACATACATTTATTGATTAATGCATCAATCTATATACTGTACATGCAAAAACCCAGATATTGAAACAAACAATTCAAAAATATATAATAGCATTAGAGCCTGCTGGGAAATATGATAATGCTGGGCATGGTTTTGCAGAGCAGCAGAATTCTGATTACTTGGGAGTCAACCTCACTTGGGATTTGAACTCACAACCTTCCAGTTACCCGCAACCTGCATTTCCTGCAGGTGTAACAAAGATTGTTAAAAGATTACAACCAATAGACATTGTGTCATTTGTCACTATGGCGGAACCATTTTGGGTACCACATAAAATCCGCTGTATTTATTAAGGATCCGGATTACCTGCGGTCTTCCTGGAATCCAGCAACATTAAGGCAGTTATATACAACTTAAAATACTACATGACATTACATTTCACAACACAAGTCTGTTCCCTCAGGCCACTACTCTACTATCACATATCTACAGTACATAACTCATGTGTACGTGTGCGTAGAGTGAGTGTCTTATGTGTATGTGTGTCTGTGCCTGTGTGTGTGTCTTTTCACAGTCCCGCTGTTCCATAAGTTGTATTTTTATCAGTTTTTAAAAATCTGATTCTACTGCTGCATCAGTTGCCTGATGTGGAATAGAGTTCCATGTAGCCATGGCTCTATGTAGTACAGTGCGCCTCCCATAGTCTGTTCTTGACTTAGGGACTGGGAAGAGACATTTGATGGCATGTCTTGTGAGGTATGCATGGGACACATGGGTGTCCGAGCTGTGTGCTAGTAGTTTTAACAGACACCTCAGTGCATTCAGCATGGCAACACTTCTTACAAAAACAAGTAGTGATTAAGTCAATCTCTCATCCACTTTGAGCCATGAGAGATTTACATGCATATTATTAATGTTAGCTCTCTGTGTACATTTAAGGGCCAGCCGTGCTGCCTTGTACTGAGCCAATTGTAATTTTCCGAGGTCCCTCTTTGTTGGTACTTGACCACACAGGAATCCAGGTGCAACAAAACTAGAGAGCCTGTAGGACCTGCCTTGTTGATAGTGTTGTTAAATTTGTACTTGTAGGGTAGGGGAAGCCTTTTGAGTTCCATTTAGAACCCTCTAATGAAGAACCCTCTGGTTCCAGGTAGAACCAATGACAGGTTCTACGGTTATACTTATAGGATACTTCAGATGTGCTTATGGCACACACTGTTTAAAAGTACCTGTAACTTGACAGTAAGTTATTGGCTACTGAGTTGCAGTAAGAAATACAGTATTTGTACAGCTGAATTAAGGTGTTACTGTTGTAAAACTTGTTTTTGTTTACCTTACTTTCACTGCACTTTGTTATTGTAAAATTCACAGTAACTTACTGATCTCTGTCATGCACCTGATGGTGTAGCAGGAAGGTCAGTTTGCTGCCAACCTGGAGTTTGAGGCCAGGTGAGGTTGGCTCCCATGTGTGCTCACCACAAAGAATGCTTAATAGTAGTCACCTAATGTTATAATCTTTCTTGTAATAATCATGTACCCTAATTTTGAGGGTGTGTGGTTCTGTGGCAGTCGGTTTCGTTCAAGATGAAGGAGGATGATCTTTTTTTTTCATGAGCATGGCCTTATTTCTATTACAGCATATTGGATGACTGTCATTCATATCCATTAACCCAGTTCAATGTAACATCAATAGATTTAGGCTACTACATTATACTAAAATGTTCCCTGTACGCATCATTAGGTTGCTACAACCTAGCCTATGAATGACAGTTTACAATGTAGGTGCACAGGTCGAGACAATTTTGAGTAATCAAGGTGACAGACAGTAACACATTCAATACCAGTTCTGTACTCTAGCACTTTGAATTTGAAAGGATACAATGACAATGAGGGTGAAGTGCAGCACTGTCAGCTTTCACTAACGACACAAATGAATACACCTGCCTAACGACACACATCTGTGAAGCCAATTCAACAAATACTTGTAGTACCTTAAAATGGGGGGCCCTTGTACAAAAGGTGCTGTCATTTCTAAACCTCAAATGAAAGCTGACAGTCTGCACTTCACCCTCATTGCCATTGTATCCTTTCAAACTCAAAGTGCTAGGGTACAGAACCAAAATAACAAAAAAATGGTCACAGTCCAATGAATTATGGTGCTCACTGTATAATTCCTTCTAGCATCTATCTTCTTGCGCTCCTCCGCTCACTTTTTCCCTTCGCCAGTGGACTTCAGTGCACAACACATCAGCTGTCTGTGACCAGGCGGAAAAGAACATTTCAAAGCCAAACCTTCATATCATGACCGCTAACTGCTACACATCATAGTTAACATAGTTTAAATAGCTAACGTGTTAGTAAACCCGCTACAATCATGCAGTACAGTGTATACAGTTAGCAGTAAGCAGTTTAGCAGTTACACCGGTGGGCATACATTTATAAAACCAAAAGCTTATCTTGACTTGGAAGAGTTCCAGTGTTGGATAGCCATACACAGCTAGCTAACATATTTTGCCTCTCTCTTTGAGCCGGGTGTTTGAGTAGTCCAAACCAGCTAGCTGCATTTGATGCTAGCTAAGCAAGTGAAAGTGAAAGTTTAAAAAAATATATTCTCTCTTTCTCTCTTGCTTCTCCTTAATTTTTGAAGAAATGTATCTGTTCAGAACTGTTCAACTATTGTCTTTCTCTCTCTTTGAGTCAATGACTCATCACATGTTATGCACTGCAGTGCTAGCTAGCTAGCTGTCGCTTATGCATTCAGTACTAGATTCATTCTCTGATCCTCGGGTGGACAACATGTCAGTTCATGCTGCAAGGGCTCTGATAGGTTGGAGCATATACTCCTGAAGTTGTCATAATTACTGAGTAAGTCTATGAAAGGCGATGAGAACCATTAGCCTCCTAGGTTTTGTATTGAAGCCGTTGTACCCAGAGGAGGATAGAAGCTAGCAGTACTCTGGCTTAACCATGGTGATACCCTACAGAGGTATTGCTGAGGGTACTTCAGACCTTCATTTCAAAACAGTGTGTTTAAATCAATTATTTGGTGACGTGAATATATTTAGCATAGTTTTATCTAACATAATACATTTGAAATATATAACTATTAAAATGTTTCTGAAATTCACTGAGGAGGATGGTCCTCCCATTCCTCTTCCGAGGAGCTTCCACTGGTGTGGATACAGTTGAAGTCGGAAGTTAGGTTTCAACCACTCCACAAATTTCTTGTTAACAAACTATAGTTTTGGCAAGTTGGTTAGGAGATCTACTTTGTGCATGACACAAGTAACTTTTCTAACAATTGTTTACAGACAGATTATTTCACTTATAATTCATTGTATCACAATTCCAGAGGGTCAGAAGTTTACATACACTAAGTTGACTGTGCCTTTAAACAGTTTGGAAAATTCCATGATGTCATGACTTTAGAAGCTTCTGATCATTTGAGTCAATTAGAGGTGTAGCTGTGGATGTATTTCAACACCTACCTTCAAACTCAGTGCCTCTTTGCTTGACATCATAGGAAAATCAAAAGAAATCAGCCAAGACGTCAGAAAAAAAATTGTAGACCTCCACAAGCCTGGTTCCTTCTTGGGAGCAATTTCCAAACGCCTGAAGGTACCACATTCATCTGTACAATCAATAGTACGCAAGTATAAACACCATGGGACCCTGCAACCATCATACCGCTTAGGAAGGAGACGCATTCTGTCTCCTAGAGATGAATGTACTTGGGTGCGAAAAGTGAAAATCAATCCCAGAACAACAGCAAAGGACCTTGTGAAGATGCTGGAGGAAACAGGTACAAAAGTATCTATCTCCACAGAAAAACGAGTCCTATATCGACATAACCTGAAAGGCCGCTCAGCAAGGAAGAAGCCACTGCTCCAAAACCGCCATAAAAAAGTCAGACTACAGTTTGCAACTGCACATGGGGACAAAGATTGTACTTTTTGGAGAAATGTCCTAAGGTCTGATGAAACAAAAACAGAACTCTTTGTTCATAATGACCACCGTTATGTATTGAGGAAAAGGGGGATGCTTGCAAGCCGAAGGTATAGCAACATCTCAAGACATCAAGAAGTTAAAGCTTGGTCGCAAATGGGTCTTCCAAATGGGCAGTGACCCCAAGCATTCTTCCAAAGTTGTGGAAAATTTGGCTTAAGGACATCAAAGTCAAGGTATTGGAGTGGCCATCACAAAGCCTTGACCTCAATCCTATAGAATATTTGTAGGTAGAACTGAAAAAGCGTGCGTGAGCAAGGAGGCCTACAAACCAGCTCTGTCAGGAGGAATGTGCCAAAATCCACCAAACCTATTGTGGGAAGCTTGTGGAAGGCTACCTAAAACATTTGACCCAAGTTAAACAATTTAAAGGCAATGCTACCAAATACTAATTGAGTATATGTAAACTGACCCACTGGGAATGTGATGAAAGAAATGTAAGCTGAAAAAATAATTCTCTCTACTATTATTCTGACATTTCACATTCTTAAAATAAAGTGGTGATCCTAACTGACCTAAAATACTGAACATTTACTAGGATTAAATGTCAGGAATTGTGAACAACTGAGTTTAAATGTATTTGGCTAAAGTGTATGTAAACTTCTGACTTCAACTGTATATGTTCTTGGTAATACAGATGCACTTGGTGGCACTACTGAAACATTAATGCACTTCTGCCCAAAAGCTTGCAAGTTCAAATCCCCAAAGCCTTTATGCACACTTTACATTAAATGTCCCTGAGCACTACCATTTAATTTTTTTGTATTTTTTTTTACTAATTCAATTTGTTGCTTGGACTTATTGCACCCGTTACAGAAATGGTTCTCATTTATTCATTTTTCTAATCCTGTTAGTTATTCTGATTGTTGGTGAATAAAAGTTACAATTTTTTCTATTGCCACTCAGGCTTGATTCCAATAGGAAGTTGACATCACTTTGCAGGCCGGCATTTTGAATATGCTGGTACGCTGCTGACCAGTGTCAGAAACACACCGAAGGCTGGCCACCAGCTAAAACACAACGACGGCTGGTCACCAGCAAAAACACAATGAAGGCTGGCCACCAGCTACAACACAACGACGGCTGGTCACCAGCAAAAAACACAATGAAGGCTGGCCACCAGCAAAAACACAATGAAGGCTGGCCACCAGCAAAAACACAATGAAGGCTGGTCACCAGCAAAAACACAATGAAGGCTGGCCACCAGCAAAAACACAATGAAGGCTGGCCACCAGCAAAAACACAATGAAGGCTGGTCACCAGCAAAAACACAATGAAGGCTGGTCACCAGCAAAAACACAATGAAGGCTGGTCACCAGAGAAACACAACGACGGCTGGTCACCAGCAAAAAAACACAATGAAGGCTGGTCACCAGCTAAAACACAATGAAGGCTGGCCACCAGCAAAAACACAATGAAGGCTGGTCACCAGCTAAAACACAACGACGGCTGGTCACCAGCAAAAAACACAATGAAGGCTGGCCACCAGCTAAAACACAACGACGGCTGGTCACCAGCTAAAACACAACGACGGCTGGTCATCAGAGAAACACAATGAAGGCTGGTCACCAGCAAAAAACACAACGAAGGCTGGCCACCAGCTAAAACACAACGACGGCTGGTCACCAGCTAAAACACAACGACGGCTGGTCATCAGAGAAACACAACGACGGCTGGTCACCAGCTAAAACACAACGACGGCTGGTCATCAGAGAAACACAATGAAGGCTGGTCACCAGCTAAAACACACCGAAGGCTGGCCACCAGCTAAAACACAACGAAGGATGGTCACCAGCAAAAACACAATGAAGGCTGGTCACCAGCAAAAAACACAATGAAGGCTGGTCACCAGAGAAACACAATGAAGGCTAGCCACCAGATAAAACACAATGAAGGCTGGTCACCAGAGAAACACAATGAAGGCTGGCCACCAGCTAAAACACAACGACGGCTGGTCACCAGCAAAAAACACAATGAAGGCTGGCCACCAGCTAAAACACAACGACGGCTGGTCACCAGCTAAAACACAACGACGGCTGGTCACCAGCTAAAACACAACGACGGCTGGCCACCAGCTAAAACACAACGAAGGCTGGCCACCAGCTAAAACACAACGACGGCTGGTCATCAGAGAAACACAACGAAGGCTGGCCACCAGCTAAAACACAACGAAGGCTGGCCACCAGCAAAAACACAATGAAGGCTGGTCACCAGAGAAACACAATGAAGGCTGGTCACCAGTAAAAACACAATGAAGGCTGGTCACCAGCCTATGCTGGACTATGCTGTTTTTTTCAGCAGGGTCTCTTATCCTCTCTGATCCTGTCTCCCACTCTCTCCCTCTCTCCCACTCTTCCTCCCCATCTCCCCCAAGCCTGTGGAATCCCAGCCCCATCTACCTAAGTGTCACTGAGGAATGTTCCATCATTGAAATGGGGGAGAATGGCTGTGGCTAATATATAACCAATTACCCCGGGGACATTTCCTGTTTGTCCTTTGAGCTCCACCACAGCCTCAAAGTGCCAATTAGGCCCGGAATGCCAGAACATGGCTACTATTTGGCAGGGGTCAGCGCACCAGTGACCTCACATTCTAAAGGACTATTGTTCCCAGGCCCAGAGAGACTCCACAAGACACACACAGATAGAGATAGAGAAATGCACACACACACACACTGCCCTGGCCCCTGGTGGACCGACATCAAGACCCCGCTTTGTTTAAATAGCATTTGCCCGCACAGGCACCCTCCATGCAAGGGATTAAACAAGGTGTGTGTCCAGCGTAGAATTGCATTGTGAATGTTTGGCAGATATTAGATTGGCTGATGGAGCCCTTACGGAAAAAACTCATGAATTTCACATATGAACAGATGATCTCATATGATCGCATGTGATTTAATTTGAAGTTAATGTGATAACATAAAACTACACGTGACAACATGTGAAAACAGCATGTTAAAACACAATCTCATGTGAAATAAATGGGACAACATGGGGAGGCAAAATCTCAACATGTGATACTATGAATATGATACTGTATTTTATAGCTAAATTACTGTGTTAATGTGAAAGGACACTATGATGCTGTATCTTGATTACTTGGGAATCACCCTGCCTCAGGATTTGAAGTCCTCACCTGATGATTACTAGCTATAAGTACTTGAAGTTCCTGCTGTGCCACCAGGTCAGTGGAAATAATGGAGATTGGCTATATGTTTATTGCCAAGAATACACTTCTGCATTTTGCCTGAAGTTGCAGTAAAATAAAGCAAATATATACAACAACTTGAAGGTGTTATTTCCATAAAATGAGAGTATTTTGCTGTACTCTGATTTAAGTTACTGTAAGATCTTGTATCGTGACCACAATTGGGACTTAAAAGGGATAGGAACTCAAAACCTCTCTGTCGCTAGAAACCTGAAATATCCTGCTACAGTGCAGTTACACCAACAGATCTGTGAGCATGAAAGATATACTGTATGATCACAGACATTGGCAAGAATGCATTTCTGCACATTGCTGAGTGCTGTCCAGAATCAAGTAAATAATTGTCCAATTATCACCACCAACGTAAAGCTAGCAGTGCAGGACACTTGACATCATAGAGTATACATGAATTCTTTGAAGATTTAAACTGGCAACTTCTTGATAGAGAGTACATCAATGTTTCTGCAGTGCCACCAGGTTCTTACTTATTGCTTGGAAAATACACAACATGACCAAATGTATGACCTAAAGACACCTGCTCGTCGAACATCTCATTCCAAAACCATGGGCATTAATATGGAGTTGGTCCCCCCCTTTTTGATATAACAGCCTCCACTCTTCTGGGAAGGGTTTGCACTATATGTTGGAACATTGCTGCAGGGACTTGCTTCCATTCATCCACAAGAGCATCAGTGAGGTCGGGTTCGCAGTCGGCATTCCGATTCATCCCAAAGGTGTCGATGGAGTTGAGGTCAGGGCTCTGTGCAAGTCAGTCAAGTTCTTCCACACCAATCTTGACAATTTCTGTATGGACCTCGCTTTGGGGACGGGGGCATTGTCATGCTGAAACAGGAAAGGGCCTTCACCAAACTGTTGCCACAAAGTTGGAAGCACAGAATCATCTAGCATGTCATTGTGTGGTGTAGTGTCTTAATATAGAGGTTATTGTGCATTTCCCAGTAAGTTAATAGCAACTTGTTGCTGTGAGTATGACGTTTCTTACCTGGAAACTAGTAGTTAAGTTAATTGTAAAATTCACAATTTACTGGAATAACATTGCCAGTAACCTACAGGACACGTTCTGTCACTAGCAATCTTTTTGGTCTCTCATGAGAGGGAGGTCATCCCAGTTATGTGCTCTGTTGTATTCTATTCATAAAAAATCTGTCAGTTCTGCAGCCTTGTTAAAGGCTGGCATAAGTGCATGTACTACAGAACAGACATACCTGTACAATTTTTTATTTCTAGCTAGTCACCACGTCAGTGTAATACTCACTTTCCTACCAGACCATCAGGCTAATGTGTGTGATGGATTTGCTGTGTGAAGTTACTGTGAATTTTAGAATTCCCACTTGCAAGTAGTTGACAGTAAGTTATCCTCTCGCTCCATACCATCAGAACTGATGCCTATATTGTTTGCATTCCAGCACAGCTGTTGCTTCACCAACTTTTTCTCCATTTCATCCACACTGCGTGCCACCATTTCCCAAACAATGGATCAGCTCTACAGGCTTGAACAGCAACAAATTGCTGCTTTGGCTACACTGAATCACTTTCTGAGATCAACACAAAAATAAAACCAATTAAACTGGTACAACATTCCGACTGACGGTTGGCACAAATACAACATGTTTTAGACCATGCCTGTCAATACCGTCCCGCCAGCACATTGCCCCCACCTACAAGTGGAGTGTACTGTAGCTGCGTTCACATGCTAGTCGGAACTCAGAAATGTTCGACTTGCTCATTCGTTGAACGTGGCACATGATTAACTACCAGTTAGAAAGTCTGACATTTTTGAGTTTCCTAGTTCGGACTATCACATAATGCTGCATTCGTAACCAAATGGGAAGTGGGAATTTACCACATACGACTAGGAAAAATCCACTAACAGCATTTTTGGCAGTTAAATGCAACAACAAAACACGATTCATAAAAAGCTATCTATTAATATGGTTTTTTAACGCTAAAATTTGTTTACAAGCATGATAACTGTACTTTTAGTTTATGGTTTACGCAGCTTGTTGGCCATTATCCAATCAGTTTTTCTCAATTAGTTCAAAACATGTAAATGCATTCAATTGGTATTTACAACTTCACCACTGGTAAATTCCCACATCCCACATGGTTACAAACACAGCACTAAATGTAATAGATTGGGTATAAAAATGTACCCTAAAAGGTTCCGACCAGTACCATGTGAGTTCCTGCATATCTCTGAAGGTACTTTATGTATACCTTTGACCTTTCTATACATCAGAGAACAACACTGTACCGTAACGCAGTTACGCCTCCGACACTGCCAAAACACCAGCTATGCGGGTGTCGGCTATCTCGTTTATGGTTAATCTGATTTAATCTAGACCTTAAATGTTAAGTTTCACTGATAACGGTTACTTTTTCATTGGTGTTGTCAGAGAACCACACAATTATTGACCTGATTCCAGGCAACTTTTATCAAAGTTTAGAAATGTATTCTTGCCGATAACTCTATGGTCAATCTCTATCATGGCCACAAACCTAGTTGCAAAGCAGGAAACAGTTTAGTTACATGTTGAGCCACATGATTTCACATGTGAAAAATAGTTTTTGGAGCATTTCACGCATGAGAACTTTTGAACACCTCAAACGTGACAACAAGTTTTTGAAATCATTCACGTTTCATTTTATGTGTTGCAGCTAAAGTATGAACCCACCTGGGGTTTGAACTCACAAGCTCCAGAGTTGAGGTACTCTGACCTTTCCACTGCACCACAAAGTCTAGCAATCTCATACACATTCATTACCTATAATACATCTCTGCACTTAGAAAATGAGTACCATCTGCACTGCTATTTTTAGTTATCAGTTATTCTGACTAATCTCTCATCATTGATTACATTTACTTATTTCAGCAATTTGAGGGTTTTCTGTATAATGTTGGTGGGGCATATTATTCTGCTTTAATGTTACACCTGACTCACTACGATAAATATACTCGTTATTCTCGAGTGTATTTTTAATAAAGTGAAATCAGTTATTGACGCAGACATGGTAGCATAGCAGGATGATTGGAATGCAGTCACTCAAGAAGTTGTCCATTCAAATCCCAGTTAAGAACATGCTAAATAATAATTACTGAATAAACATACAGTACACAAAGTATGTAAGTTGAAAACACTACACACTAAGTATACCGAACACCTTCCAAATATTAATAAGTTACCCCCCTTTTGTCCTCAGAACAGCCTCAATTCATCAGGGCGTGGACTCTACAAGGTGTTGAAAGCGTTCCACAGGGATGCTGGCCCAAGTCGACTCCAATGCTTCCCACAGTTGTGTCAAGTTGGCTGGATGTCCTTTGGGTGGTGGACCATTCTTGATACACACGAGGAACTGTTGAGTGTAATAAAAACAGAAGCGTTGCAGTTCTTGACACAAACCGGTGCGCCTGGTACCTACTACCATACCCTGTTCAAATGCACTTAAATAGTTTGTCTTGCCCATTCACCCTCTGAATGGCACAGATACACAATCCATGTCTTAATTGTCTCAAGGCTTAAAAATCCTTCTTTAACCTGTCTCCTCCCCTTCATCTACACTGATTGAAGTGGATTTAACAAGTGACATCAATAAGGGATCATAGCTTTCACCTGGATTCACCTGGTCAGTCTATGTCATGGAAAGAGCAGGTGTGCTTACAGTTTCTCCCAATTGTTTACACACTAAAATTGGAACTTGAAACACAATCCGCGAAACCTGAAACTCATGTACCAAATCCCTAAACCAAGTCTGCAAAATTGCAAGCACAATTGTTGCTTTACACTCAGTTTTCAATTCTATATCACACTTTTTGCAAAACACTACATACTTCTCTACATTAGGCACAACATTCAAAATTAAAATCTCCTTCGTCCCTTTGGAAAGCAACACCAATCACAATGCCAAGCGCTATACACCAATTGGTAACACCCATTCCTCACAGGTGTAAACATTAGTTGCTGAATTGTTCACTTCGAAATCAGAGCTTTAGCACTATAAAAGGCCATGAGCTCTCCTGTTTTGGAGAAAAATGGAAGTCAATGGTGAAGCTGGAGGTGAAGGAGTTGGAGGATGAGGAAGGACAGTCGTCTCAGATGAGATCAGGGCCACATTGGTTGGCCATGTGCTCAACCATGGATTGAATATGAGGAAGGCTGGGCAGAGACTTCAGCCCAACCTGGGCTGCTACACAGTTGCATCTATCATCTGTACATTCAGAAATTAAAACCGGCAAGTTACCTACCATCTACACTATGCTCTTTATGTATGTATACTGCAGTCCAACATATCAGTAGGCCTCTGTTACTTAGTGATTGTTGGCCAATGTTACAGTAATGTCATTTCATATTGAAAGAAAATAGATTATTTTAGCTTACTGTAACCAATCATATTTGTGGATCTTCTGCAGAACTGAGAGAAGGCCAGGCCATGGTAGAAGACACGGGCTGTTCACACCAGACCGCTGTTGTGAACATGGTGGTGGCAAACAATACCATTAGACTAGGAGAAATCCTGACAATGAGAAATTGCAGACAACACAATATTCAATAACATTCACCAGGCTTGTCTACATTGGATCGTGTATTACAGTGCAACTGAATCCGGATGAAACAGGTCTACAGGGTTCCATTTGAGCAAAACTCAGAGGGTTAAAGAACAGCGCTATGAATATGTGCAAGTAAGTACTATACTGTGAATTTACTATCATATCAGCACTGTATAGACACATTACAGTACTGTAATCCAGTATATTGTGCCTTACCATATTGACTGCTCTTGGTTTATGTCACTTATTGTCTTGTCTGTTTCAGAGAGTCTTGGAGCTGGATGCCCCTGTAATTCAGCACGTTTATATTTACATTAAGGCTGGCTTCAACCTACTGTATCCAAAAGAAGGGGACAGAACATTATTGGCCATTGTGAATGTCCCTGAACAGCGTGGAGGGAATATCACCATGTGCGCAGTCGTTAGCCAGCAAGGTGTCCTCAATCACCATGCCAACCTTGGTCCCTACAACACCACCCTTCTCATCACATTCATGGACACATTACATGGCATCCTCATTCCAGCTGAGCAGAGGGGTGGACCAGAGCAGCCCAGGTATGTTGTCGTCGGGGACGACGTGAGTTTCCACCGGGCTGCTCTGGTCCACAACTGGTTCATCGACCACCCACAATTTATTGTTCTATACCTCCCACCATATTCCCCATTCCTAAAACCAATTGAAGAGGGTTTTCTTCGGCATGGTGATGGAAGGTGTATGACCGCCATCCCCTCGCAGGCATGCCTCTTCTCCAGGCAATGGAGGATGCATGTGGTGAAGTTGACGTGGGGGCTTTCAGCAGCTGGATCCGTCACCCCCCGCTGTTTAGCCAGGGAGAACATGGCTTGTGACGTAGATGAGGTGCTGTGGCCAGACCAAAATAGTGTCAGGATGCAGCCTAATGTCTTTTTTCTTACATTTTGCGTGTGTTTTTGTCTTTTTGTGTTCAGAGTTTTGAAATAATTAGCCACTTTAAAAAATAAAAAAATGTTGTACAGAAAACCCTTTGCCTCCCTGACTGTTTTCTCCTGTTGGATATGGAAAGTGTTACATACAGAACACAAAGTTTCACAAATACTGCATTTTGTAGATTAATGTTTGTTACTGTATTGTGTTTATGTATATTTGAGTAGGTATACATTACTGTAACAATCCTTTCAAACCAGCTACAGTGTAACCGAAATGCAAAAGGCATAAACCTACTGATGGTATCTTCCTAGTAGTGTTTTGTGTTGAGCACCTCAGTGTGTTGTTGGTAGACCGATCTATTCATATGCTGCTTGTCATTTTGATGCAAAACATATTTTGGAAAGCGCTAAAACGGTTTTGAATGCAGTGTTTGCTTTTGCTAGAGGTTTGTGTTTTGGGGGGAAAATGGGTCAAAGTTTCAGCAAACGTGTATAACCTGTAATATGTTGTATGCTCGTCTGTTAAAAGCACTATGTTAATCATAATGACTCGTCCTTGTTTGCAGGGCCTCACCTGAGAAATATCATCACATTTGAAGTGTTCCAAAAACACATGGCTTCACATGTGGTTTTTCCTTAAGGGAGGCGAGGGCAATTTCTTTTCAAAGCGGCTGCCTACCTGAGCCACAATGTCAGGAATGCTCCTGGATTATTCAGTTCTTTGTGTCCCAGTACAGCTCAGAGGTTCACACACACACACACACACTTGGAGGTATGCAGTTGTGTTAACAGAAACCTGACCTACCTGACAGATCGAAACTACACCCACGCGCTGTTAACCCTTCAACACCTGGCGTGGGAAATAAACCCTGGCATGAGATACCTGCCCTAACACACCAGAGAGAGATGCACTGCTGGATAGACGGAGGGAGGGATGGGTGGACTGTCTAGAGGAGAGGAAAAATGCCACAAAGGTTTTTTTAGTTTCTCTATTTGGCTCTCTCTTGGCCGGGCCAGGCTGCTGTGGGGTCAAAGGGCTGTTTGGCTACTGTGAAAACATGATTGCAGCCTTGTTGCCCAATGCATTGGTTTTAAAATATGGAGCTGTCTGTGGGTCCACTCGGTTACAGGCACAACCGTTGAAAACCTTCACTCTGCCATGTCCCCTATTCTCTCTGCCACAAAGAGCATGTGAGAGCGAGACCTTGTGTCTTTGTATTTTTTTCATTAGTCCACTGATATGGCCCCAAAATGTTTTACATGTCAGCAGAGTTAATATATTGGACAATCAAGAAGCAAAGTGTAACATGATGCAAAACAAATCAAGTGATTTGAAAAACTTGACTTCTGACATGCGAAACATTTTGTGACTGTATAACAGTGGACTAATGAAAAAAAAATACCACAAAGTTTTGGAGTGGATTTTTCCTTTAAGGCTTTTCAATTCTCTACAGTGTTTTTTTCTACACTGGAGTTTTTACATCAGTGGAGTCTGCAGAGGGTGGACGGCTCATAAGACTGTCTGGAACGGCAGTGGAATGGCATCAAACACATAGAAACCATGTCTTCGATACCGTGTACTAGTCATTTAATATGATCTCTGTCTTTGACTGTGTTTTCAGTGTTCCAAAAGGACAGGGTTTCTATAAATTACCAAAGCCAACATGGGGCTAATGTTTGGAGGGTCGATTTTTATCAGTGATATGGAAGTGGAAAGTAACCCAAACATTCATTGTGCCTACGTCAGATTTAGTTGTCTTGTACGGCAAATAATCCAGGAGTGGAAATACACACGCCACAGGAGGTTGGTGGCACCTTAATTGAACAGGCTCGGGGTAATGGCTGGATTGGAATAGGTGGAATGGTATCAAATACATCAATAATGCTATTCCATTCGCTCTGTTCCAGCCATTATTATGAGCTGTCCACCCCTTAGCAGCCTCCACTGACACACACACACACACACACACACACACACACACACACACACACACACACACACACACACACACACACACACACACACACACACACACACACACACACACACACACACACACTCTCACACACACACACACTCACACACAATGGCTAAATACTGGTGCAGACATAGACACACACATACAAAGTGGAGTGAGACCGGCGCTAGACAGGCGTGTGCTGTGACTCAAACAGAAGCCGTCGTCGTCTGGTCAACCAGAAGGTCCAGCGGAACCAACTCTACTCTGGACACACACGTGTGGCGGACATCACTGTGCTTACTAACCGTACAACTTCCTCCCTCTCCAGCTCACACCAAGACCCTATCCCAGGACCTCTGCCCCGCAAACACGTGTCTTTAACTTTAACCCTCCTGTAGGTGACTGCCCTCCTGTGTAGTTCTGTTACCCAGTCGCACCACCAAAAAGCTAGCAACTTGGTGACGGGAATGGGAACATTTCATGCTGAGGAGTGAGGTTACATTTCCCCATCTGTTACAAACGTAGGCACATCTCTGCCACTGACCGTACTATCATATTTCCCAAAGAGGGCAATAACTCCTCTTTTAGACGAGAAAAACTGTATTCATGACAACGCTTCTCAAAACAACAGAAAGGTAATCACCATCACATCTCACCTGTGACATT
Source organism: Oncorhynchus mykiss (assembly GCF_057628025.1). Classification (NCBI taxonomy): domain Eukaryota; kingdom Metazoa; phylum Chordata; class Actinopteri; order Salmoniformes; family Salmonidae; genus Oncorhynchus; species Oncorhynchus mykiss. The sequence goes on along the minus strand of NC_143043.1, from coordinate 12,213,162 downwards.
GATGTCCTTCACTAGACAGTGAATCTGACACCAGCCTATGCCTCCAAGGCATAACGCACTGCACTGTAGTTCTGCACACCTAGCTATATTAACGATTGGAAAATGCAGACAAGTCTGAAAATACGACTCGCTAACGTATCGCAAACTTCCCGTTTGAGATATCAAGTTCCATACAAGGGGTTTCCTGTTTAATGCACCGTGGTGGAATATGGAAAGACACTGTGTTAGGATACTAGAAAGAGAATGGGATTATATGACATACAATGAGGTTCTGTTTCAAATTGAGGTTATATGGTTCCGGAATTCTTATTCTAGACTTATTCCAGGCTTTACAAGGTGGTTAGAGAATAGGACCTTTTTGGTTGTTAATGAATGGTGAGTTCAGGGGAAACCACTATTATGGAGTTAGATACCTGATACACATACAATATATACAAAAGTATGTGGACGCCACTTCACATTAGTGGATTTAGCAATTTCAGCCACAGCCGTTGCGAAAAGGTGTATAAAATCGAGCACACAGCCATGCAATCTCGATAGACAAAGATTGTCAGTAGAATGGTCCGGACTAAAGAGCTTAGTGACTTTCAATGTTGCACAGTCATAGGATGCCACTTTTCCAACAACTCAGTTCATAACATTTCTGCCTTGCTAGAGCTGCCCATATTGTGAAGTGGAAACATCTAGGAGCAACAATGGCTCAGCTGTGAAGTGGTAGGCCACATAAGCTCATAGAATGGGAGTGCTCCGTACACAAAGCAAGGTCCATACAGAAATGGTTTGTCGAGGTCAGTGTGGAAGAACTTGACTGGCATGCACAGAGCCCTGACCTCAACTCCATCAAACACCTCTGGGATGATTTGGAACACTGATTGCAAGGCAGGCCTAATTGCCCAACAGCCGTGCCCAACCTCACCAATGCTCTTGTGCCTGAAGGGAAGCAAGTCCCCGCGGAAATGTTCCAAAAAATAGTGGTAAACTTTCCCAGAAGAGTGGAGGTTGTTATAGCAGCAGATGGGGGACCAACTCCATATTACTGTCCATGATTTTGAAACAAGCATGTGTCTACATACCTTTGGTAATGTAGTGTACATACCTACTCAGACTCTGGGATACTGGCCTTCTAGGCAGTGTTGCAAAGAAAAAGCCATATCTCAGACTGGTAAAAAAAAAAAAGATTAAGATGGGCAAAAGAACACAGACACTGGACAGAGGAACTCTGCCTAAAAGGCCAGCATCCCGGAGGCGCCTCTTCACTTTTGACCTTGAGACTGGTGTTTTGCTGACACTATTTAATGAAGCTGCCATTTGAGGACTTGTTAGGGGCCTGTTTCTCAAACTATACACTCTAATGTACTTGTCCTCTTGCTCAGTTGTGCACCGGGGCCTCCCACTCGTCTTTTTCTATTCTGGTTAGTGGCAGTTTGCACTGTTCTGTGAAGGGAGTAGTACACAGAGTTGTATGAGATCTTTCATTTCTTGGCAATTTCTCACATGGAATAGCCTTCATTCCTCAGAACAAGAATAGACTGACGAGTTTCAGAAGAAAGTTCTTTGTTTCTAGCCATTTTGAGCGTGTAATCAAATCCACAAATGCTGATGCTCCAGATACTCAACTAGTCTAAAGAAGGCCAGTTTTCATCTGTGCTAACATAATTGTAAAAGAGTTTTCTAATGATCAATTAGCCTTTTAAAATAATAAACTTGGATTAGCTAACACAAAGTGCCATTGGGAACACAGGAGTGATTGTTGCTGATAATGGGTCTCTGTACACCTATGTAGATATTCCAGCTACAGTAGATATTCCAGCTACAATAGTAGCTGGAATATCAGGATCTCACTTGGTGGAGTCAATAGGACGGAAAATGAATAAATGCAACAACATTGTGTTCTCTGTCACTAACAAATACAATCACGGGTGGTAACTCTACAATTCCCTCGAAAGGAACGGCACTCTTGGAAACAATGCTTTACACCAAGCAGTGTGTTCATTTAACACTGTTCCAGTGTCTATACAAGTCCACACTTTCAATGTTAATTGAACAACCAGCAAGCACTAACTTGCATATATACAGCATGACAGCATGTGCAAGTGGCTACTAACTTCACACAATTTTAAGTAAATGGTCAATAGAATGAATACTTTTGGAAACACCATTGATGCAAAAAAATATCTGTTGCCTTTTGCATTGTAACATTCTTTATGACACAATATATCAGTGTGCGTGGGATGGTCCATATTCCAGACCCTGCCGTCATCATAGCTCTTTATGGTCAGGGACCTGTGTGAAGTAGGCCGCTCTGATAAGGACAGGTGTGTTAACTTACAGTATGAGGGACCGGCATGTCCTTTGATGGGAATTGATTGGATCATCAAAGAGGAACACCGAATGGAGAGAACGGAAAACCTGTAATGGCTTCCCAAACACGTCCCGCGGATGCTCTCTGGACTTCTGACACAGAGTTAGAACTGCTCTGTCAGACTCCAGGCCGGAAGTCTAACTGCCAAGCCACTTGAGTAACTGGGTTACAAGTCTTTGAGTAACAGAGTTTAGTAACCTAGTCAACGTCACCATAAGGAAACAATGACCACAGTCTTTGGAACTGCCACGTAGCCCCCTACTTTATTCACCTGGATACCATATTATCCAATAATATCTATATACATATCTCTATTGATGGCAGAGGCAGGGGCAGTGCATGAGTGAGAAGCGATAAGGATAGTTCTGACGTTCAAGTATTTTTCCATCAGCTACAGTTGAATTCAGAAGTTTACATACACCTTAGCCAAATACAATTAAACTCAGTTTTCACATTTCCTGACATTTAATCTTAGTAAAAATGTCCTGACTTAGGTCAGTTAGGATCACCAATTTATATTAAGAATGTGAAATGTCAGAATAATAGTAGAGAGAATTATTTATTTCAGCTTTTATTTCTTTCATCACATTCCCAGTGGGTCAGAAGTTTACATACACTCAATTAGTATTTGGTAGCATTGCCTTTAAATTGTTGAACTTGCGTCAAGTGTTTTGGGTAGCCTTCCAGAAGATTCCCACAATAAGTTAGGTGAATTTTGGCCCATTCCTCCTGACAGAGCTGGTGTAACTGAGTCAGGTTTGTAGGCCTCCTTGCTCGCACACACTTTTTCAGTTCTGCCCACAAATGTTCTATGGAATTGAGGTCAAGGCTTTGTGATGGCCACTCCAATACCATGACTTTGTTGTCCCTAAGCCATTTTGCCACAACTTCGGAATTATGCTTGGGGTCATTGCCCATTTGGAAGGGCCATTTGCGGCCTAGCTTTAACTTCCTGACTGATGTCTTGAGATGTTGTGTCATTATATCCACATAATTTTCCTTCTCATGATGCCATCTATTTTGTGAAGTGCACCAGTCACTCCTGCAGCAAAGCACCCCCACAGCATGATGCTGCCACCCCTGTGCTTCACGGTTGGGATGGTGTTCTTCGGCGTGCAAGCCGCCCCCTTTTCCCTCCAAACATAAGGATGGTCATTATGGCCAAACAGTTCTATTTTTGTTTCATCAGACCAGAGGACATTTCTCCAAAATGCACAATCTTTGTCCCCATGTGTAGTTGCAAACCGTAGTCTGGCTTTTTAAATGGCAGTTTTGGAGCAGTGGCTTCTTCCTTGCTGAGCAGCCTTTCAGGTTATGTCAATATAGGACTCGTTTTACTGTAGATGTAGATACTCTGGTACCTGTTTCCTCCAGTATCTTCACAAGGTCCTTTGCTGTTGTTCTGGGATTGATTTGCATTTTTCACACCAAAGTACATTAATCTCTAGGAGACAGAACACGTCTCTTTCCTAAGCAGTATGATGGCTGCATGGTCCCATGGTGTTTAGACGTGTGTAGTATTGTTTGAACAGATGAGCATGGTACCTTCAGGCGTTTGGAAATTGCTCTCAAGGATGCACCAGACGTGTGGAGGTCTACAATTCTTTTCTGAGGTCTTGGCTGATTTCTTTTGATTTTCCCATGATGTCAAACAAAGAGGCACTGAGTTTGAAGGTAGTCCTTGAAATACATCAGCATATACCCCTCCAATTGACTCAAATGATGTCAATTAGCCTATCAGAAGCTTCTAAAGTCATGACATAATTTTCTGGAATTTTTCAAGCTGTTTAAAGGCACAGTCAATTTAGTGTATGTACATTTCTGACCCACTGGAATTGTGATACAATGAATTATAAGTGAAATAATCTGTCTGTTAACAATTGTTGGAAAAATTACTTGTGTCATGTACAAAGTATATGTCCTAAGTGACTTGCCAAAACTATAGTTTGTCAACAAGAAATGTGTGGAGTGGTTCAAAAACAAGTTTTAATGACTCCAACCTAAGTGTATGTAAATTTCTGACTTCAACTGTAAACTTCCGACTTCAACTGTAAATGAAGCTTTTACGCTAGACAGTGTGTGTCTATATGGGTCCACACTTTCAGTGTTACTTTGACACCGGGAAATTTACTGAACACATACAGAGTGACAATGTGAAAGCGGCTAACGCAGAGAATCCAAAATTCCATTCAAAGTTAAGTGAAAGTATGACCTTAAAAGGGATGATTTAGAGGTGAAGTGTTTATCCTCTAGGCAGACATGCATGTACCTGCACAGTCAAGGTGTTGGGTAGACATGTCTCACTGGTATGTGTGGAATGGGACTGAGGGTGAGTGAGTGTATGGTCGTGCATGTGGGGGTATGTACAGTGCCTTGCGAAAGTATTCGGCCCCCTTGAACTTTGCGACCTTTAGCCACATTTCAGGCTTCAAACAAAAGATATAAAACTGTATTTTTTTGTGAAGAATCAACAACAAGTGGGACACAATCATGAAGTGGAACGACATTTATTGGATATTTCAAACTTTTTTAACAAATCAAAAACTGAAAAATTGGGCGTGCAAAATTATTCAGCCCCTTTACTTTCAGTGCAGCAAACTCTCTCCAGAAGTTCAGTGAGGATCTCTGAATGATCCAATGTTGACCTAAATGACTAATGATGATAAATACAATCCACCTGTGTGTAGTCAAGTCTCCGTATAAATGCACCTGCACTGTGATAGTCTCAGAGGTCCGTTAAAAGCGCAGAGAGCATCATGAAGAACAAGGAACACACCAGGCAGGGCCGAGATACTGTTGTGAAGAAGTTTAAAGCCGGATTTGGATACAAAAATATTTCCCAAGCTTTAAACATCCCAAGGAGCACTGTGCAAGCGATAATATTGAAATGGAAGGAGTATCAGACCACTGCAAATCTACCAAGACCTGGCCGTCCCTCTAAACTTTCAGCTCATACAAGGAGAAGACTGATCAGAGATGCAGCCAAGAGGCCCATGATCACTCTGGATGAACTGCAGAGATCTACAGCTGAGGTGGGAGACTCTGTCCATAGGACAACAATCAGTCATATATTGCACAAATCTGGCCTTTATGGAAGAGTGGCAAGAAGAAAGCCATTTCTTAAAGATATCCATAAAAAGTGTTGTTTAAAGTTTGCCACAAGCCACCTGGGAGACACACCAAACATGTGGAAGAAGGTGCTCTGGTCAGATGAAACCAAAATTGAACTTTTTGGCAACAATGCAAAACGTTATGTTTGGCGTAAAAGCAACACAGCTGAACACACCATCCCCACTGTCAAACATGGTGGTGGAAGCATCATGGTTTGGGCCTGCTTTTCTTCAGCAGGGACAGGGAAGATGGTTAAAATTGATGGGAAGATGGATGGAGCCAAATACAGGACCATTCTGGAAGAAAACCTGATGGAGTCTGCAAAAGACCTGAGACTGGGACGGAGATTTGTCTTCCAACAAGACAATGATCCAAAACATAAAGCTAAATCTACAATGGAATGGTTCAAAAATAAACATATCCAGGTGTTAGAATGGCCAAGTCAAAGTCCAGACCTGAATCCAATCGAGAATCTGTGGAAAGAACTGAAAACTGCTGTTCACCAATGTGTCTCCATCCAACCTCACTGAGCTCGAGCTGTTTTGCAAGGAGGAATGGGAAAAAATGTCAGTCTCTCGATGTGCAAAACTGATAGAGACATACCCCAAGCGACTTACAGCTGTAATCGCAGCAAAAGGTGGCGCTACAAAGTATTAACTTAAGGGGGCTGAATAATTTTGCACGCCCAATTTTTCAGTTTTTGATTTGTTAAAAAAGTTTGAAATATCCAATAAATGTCGTTCCACATCATGATTGTGTCCCACTTGTTGTTGATTCTTCACAAAAAAATACAGTTTTATATCTTTATGTTTGAAGCCTGAAATGTGGCAAAAGGTCGCAAAGTTCAAGGGGGGCGAATACTTTCGCAAGGCACTGTAAAAGAGTTAAGGTAGAGAGAAGGTGTTATGGTGGTCTCAGGTATGTGAAGAACGGGATTAGGTTATGTTACATTAAGCCCATACTCACCCGTAAAGATCATTGCTGAAATCTCGCTCATTCACAACAACTCAGCAGTTTCCCTGTGATTCATAGTGGCTGTTATATATTTGAGTTTTGACGACTCTTTCCGTTAGTTTTGGTCAATGTGACACACTCGTGACTTTGTTAATTATCTTGTGACACACATCACAACTTGTTTATTATCTTAACAAAGTAAATAAAAAATGTAAAACATTCATGAGTAATGCACTCTGTGCTGTCACAATGTAAATTGTGGCTAAACGCTGTTGTTCATATGAAGTGCTTTTACTGATTGGAATTATTGAAAATGACGCTTTGGTTCATTAAACCTGTTAAACCTACAACAAATTTGACGGATCAATGTGTTTTTAAAAAATTGAATGAAAGCTTCTAAAATGCTTTCAGCACCTTAAGCACAAGTGCATTTCATAATAGTGGGGGGCAGTGCAAAAGGAGGTATCCTATCAGAAGAGGAGGTGTGGCTTATGGGGGCATGGCTTTTCATGTGTGTTTTTTTTTTTTACCACCATTAAGAGTGAATGTCTTTCAAGTGAATCTGTTCTGTTGTATTCACTATGTAGAATTTTGATAGGACATTGCCTGCAGTGAATCTGTAATGAAACTTGCATAAGTGCATGTGATTCTTAAAAGCTTGGTTAAAGTGGAACTGACAGCGTTTTAGCAAGATGAAATCTGTTCATATTTACCACCACGAAGAATATGACGCTTTTTTTAAAAACATTTTCTGACAAGCGAGCCCTTAGATATGGTCATTGTCATACATTCATAGAATGTTGGGGAATGACGTAGAACAGTAAGGCATTTGTGAAAATTCTGTAGCAACATCGAGAGGGAAAGCCACCGAGAGGGAAATATAAGATTCCATTCAACTTAATATTTTGATTTACAGGGAATTGATCTACTTGCTTGTAACCCAGTTGAATTCATTTGGATAGGTAGTTTCAAAGTAAAAAATTGACATGAAGCAAGATTTATAAAAAAACGTTTTGTATTTACAGGAAATATTAGTTGGTATTTGTTATTTGTTAGGTTTACCCAAAGGGGATAAATTAAGTTGAGTGTTAAAATAAATAGGTAGCACCAACTGGAAATATACTGTAAGTTTGGTAATATTTGTAACTCATATACTTATAACCAGTTGAAGTAGTTTTTGTAGGTTGATCCAAATATAAAAATTCATTACAGCGAATGCAGAGTGATAGATACAATAGAATTGTTCTCTCTCGCTCTCCCTCGTTTCTCTTTCTGTCTCCCTCTCTCTCGTTTTATCTCTCTCTTCCTCTTTTCTCTTTCTGTCTCCCTTTCTCTCTCGTTCTCTCTCTCTCTCTCTCCCTCTTTTCTCATTCTGTCTCCCTCTCTCTCTCGTTCTCTCTCTCTCCCTCTTTTCTCTTTCTGTCTCCCTCTCTCTCTCATTCTCTCTCTCCTCTTTTCTCTTTCTGTCTCCCTCTCTCTCTCTCGTTCTCTCTCTCTCTCTCTTCCTCTTTTCTCTTTCTGTCTCCCTCTCTGTCTCGTTCTCTCTCACTCCCTCTTTTCTCTTTCTGTCTCCCTCTCTCTCTCTCGTTCTCTCTCTCTCTTCCTCTTTTCTCTTTCTGTCTCCCTCTCTGTCTCGTTCTCTCTCTCTCCCTCTTTTCTCTTTCTGTCTCCCTCTCTCTCTCTCGTTCTCTCTCTCTCTTCCTCTTTTCTCTTTCTGTCTCCCTCTCTGTCTCGTTCTCTCTCTCTCCCTCTTTTCTCTTTCTGTCTCCCTCTCTCTCTCATTCTCTCTCTCTCTTCCTCTTTTCTCTTTCTGTCTCCCTCTCTCTCGTTTTATCTCTCTCTTCCTCTTTTCTCTTTCTGGCTCCCTTTCTCTCTCGTTCTCTCTCTCTCTCTCTCCCTCTTTTCTCATTCTGTCTCCCTCTCTCTCTCGTTCTCTCTCTCTCCCTCTTTTCTCTTTCTGTCTCCCTCTCTCTCTCTCATTATCTCTCTCTCTCTCCTCTTTTCTCTTTCTGTCTCCCTCTCTCTCTCTCGTTCTCTCTCTCTCTTCCTCTTTTCTCTTTCTGTCTCCCTCTCTGTCTCGTTCTCTCTCTCTCCCTCTTTTCTCTTTCTGTCGCCCTCTCTCTCTCATTCTCTCTCTCTCTCCCTCTTTTCTCTTTCTGTCTCCCTCTTTCTCTCGTTCTCTCTCTCTGTTCCTCTTTTCTCTTTCTGTCTCCCTCTCTGTCTCGTTCTCTCTCTCTCCCTCTTTTCTCTTTCTGTCTCCCTCTCTCTCTCTCATTATCTCTCTCTCTCTCCTCTTTTCTCTTTCTGTCTCCCTCTCTCTCTCTCGTTCTCTCTCTCTCTTCCTCTTTTCTCTTTCTGTCTCCCTCTCTCTCTCTCGTTCTCTCTCTCTCTTCCTCTTTTCTCTTTCTGTCTCCCTCTCTGTCTCGTTCTCTCTCTCTCCCTCTTTTCTCTTTCTGTCTCCCTCTCTCTCTCTCGTTCTCTCTCTCTCTTCCTCTTTTCTCTTTCTGTCTCCCTCTCTGTCTCGTTCTCTCTCTCTCCCTCTTTTCTCTTTCTGTCTCCCTCTCTCTCTCATTCTCTCTCTCTCTTCCTCTTTTCTCTTTCTGTCTCCCTCTCTCTCGTTTTATCTCTCTCTTCCTCTTTTCTCTTTCTGGCTCCCTTTCTCTCTCGTTCTCTCTCTCTCTCTCTCCCTCTTTTCTCATTCTGTCTCCCTCTCTCTCTCGTTCTCTCTCTCTCCCTCTTTTCTCTTTCTGTCTCCCTCTCTCTCTCTCATTATCTCTCTCTCTCTCCTCTTTTCTCTTTCTGTCTCCCTCTCTCTCTCTCGTTCTCTCTCTCTCTTCCTCTTTTCTCTTTCTGTCTCCCTCTCTGTCTCGTTCTCTCTCTCTCCCTCTTTTCTCTTTCTGTCGCCCTCTCTCTCTCATTCTCTCTCTCTCTCCCTCTTTTCTCTTTCTGTCTCCCTCTTTCTCTCGTTCTCTCTCTCTGTTCCTCTTTTCTCTTTCTGTCTCCCTCTCGTTCTCTCTCACTCTTCCTCTTTTCTCTTTCTGTCTCCCTCTCTCTCTCGTTCTCTCTCTCTCTCCCTCTTTTCTCTTTCTGTCTCCCTCTCTCTCTCTCGTTCTCTCGTTCTCTCCCTCTTTTCTCTTTCTGTCTCCCTCTCTCGTTCTCTCTCTCTCTCCATCTTTTCTCATTCTGTCTCCCTCTCTCTCGTTCTCTCTCGCTCTCCCTCTTTTCTCTTTCTCTCTCTCTCTCCCTCTTTTCTCTTTCTGTCTCCCTCTCTCGTTTTATCTCTCTCTTCCTCTTTTCTCTTTCTGTCTCCCTTTCTCTCTCGTTCTCTCTCTCTCTCTCCCTCTTTTCTCATTCTGTCTCCCTCTCTCTCTGGTTCTCTCTCTCTCTCCCTCTTTTCTCTTTCTGTCTTCCTCTCTCTCTTATTCTCTCTCTCTCTCTCCCTCTTTTCTCTTTCTGTCTCCCTCTCTCTCTCGTTCTCTCTCTCTCTTCCTCTTTTCTCTTTCTGTCTCCCTCTCTCTCGTTCTCTCTCTCTCCCTCTTTTCTCTTTCTGTCTCCCTCTCTCTCTCTCGTTCTCTCGTTCTCTCCCTCTTTTCTCTTTCTGTCTCCCTCTCTCGTTCTCTCTCTCTCTCCCTCTTTTCTCATTCTGTCTCCCTCTCTCTCGTTCTCTCTCTCTTCCTCCTTTCTCTTTCTGTCACCCTCTCGCTCTCGTTCTCTCTCTCTCTTCCTCTTTTCTCTTTCTGTCTCCCTCTCTCTCTCGTTCTCTCTCTCTCTTCCTCTTTCTCACCATCAGGGTCAATCTCTCTCTTGCTTTTCCCTTCTCACTATCATTGCCAGTCAATCACTCTCTGCTTCTCCCTCTCCAGCTCTCTGCTACTGTACCATCTCCTTCCCCCCTGCTCTGTCTATGCCATTTTAGTCTCACTCTCCAAGCCCATTCCTCTCTATCATCTTTCTCGCTATCTCTATACCTTCTCTAGATGGAAACTTCAGGGTGTCTCTCCTAGGAGGTTGTAAGCATCTTATAATGAGACATAACATAGTGTCACATAATGTGACATTGCTCTACATAGCCCCAGAGCATAGTCAGGTAGAATTCTCTAAGGATCTCATTGGACTGCCTACCTTCACCCCCTACCCGACCCCCAAATACCTTACTGGTCACCTACAATCCCCCCCCCCCCCCCCCCCACCCCACCCCACTACCACAAAGAATACATAATCAAGGCAAGACGGCGAGAGAGAGAAATGGGGAGAAAGATACAGAGTTACATACAGCAGAAAGAGGGAGGGTAAGAGAGAGAGAGAGGGAGGGTGAGAGAGAGAGAGAGCGAGAGAGAGAGAGAGAGAGAGAGGATATAGAGGAAAGAAAACAATTAGTCATCGATTTCAAAGACAGCGTATAATAAAACATTTCCCTCTTGAATACTAACAAGAATTAGCCACCCACGCTAGCATCGTGAATAAGACTCGATGAATGCACAGCAGCCCACTCAACATGCAACACACACACACACACACACACACACACACACACACACACACACACATACACATTCTCTCCACTGACACATAGCCTTGCACACATACACACACCGTCAACACATGCCTATAATGGGTTTCACCTCGACCCCTCTTTTAGAACACACGGTCAGGGGAAACACAAAGCACATTTATTCATTTAAAATTCATTTAAAAATACAATCTTAGAAAAAAAAGGTGCTAGTAGAACCGTATAGGATTCTTTGGTTTAGGGGATCCCTTTTTGGTGCTGGGTAGGACCCTTTGCAGAGGGTTCTATCTAGAACCCTCTATGTAGGATTATTCAAAGAGTCCCCTGTATATGGTTCTTCCTAGAACCGAGTTCTAGTAATGAACCCTTTTATCTTTGGAGGGTTCTATGAAGAACCTTCCAAGTGATGAACGGTTCCACCAGCCTTGTTGAATGTTATTATTTATGAAAATACATATACCATAAGGACTTTCCTTGAGGGCCTAGTTACACCCTAACACAGGGCTGCTAGGAAACTCCTGGTTTACAGGCCACATCAGGCCTGCAAGTCACATTATGCTGGCAGGCAAAGTGATGTGTAATTCCACTTGGAATCCTGCCAGAGTTAGGATATCCATCAAGTGGAATTGTTAATCACCCGCAACCTGCATTCAGAATGACTGCCAGATTAGGGAAAATGTAATATTGGGATGACCTCATCCATCTAAACTGGAACAACCATCTAAGTAACGAGTGCAATAAATCCAACAGATTGGATTGTTTAGAAAACTGTGTGTTAGCAAAGAACCCTTTTGCAACCCTTTTTCTATGAGTATACAACTGAAAAGGTGATGATTCTGACTTGCTTAAACTTTTTGTGTAAAAGTGACTCTCTGTTTTACATAGGGATTTATTTTCTGTCTGGAGGACTCAACATGAAATAACATGACAGTGTAGAGGGCTTAGAGACCCTCATCCACAAAGCATCTCAGAAAAGGTCCTAGGAATCCTGTTAAAACTAGCTTTAAGACAACAAGAACAAAAACAGCTCAGAGTAGGTTTTAGGATGACGTTAAGACACTGCTAAGACAAACTCTGAGCCAGGAGTAAAATCAACTCATACAGGGATATTTCACCTGGTTATCACAACAGGTTGCGATACAGCAAATGAATGACGTTGATGACCCTCATTGACATTGTTGTAAATGATTGGAACTCGTAAGGAAGCACGCTTCAGACAACCATGGTGACCGTAACTGTCCATCAGACGTTGCAATGGTAAAACATTTTACAGCATTTTCGCCTGACACAATCAATTTGCCAAGCATTAATTATTGCCTAATATGTTAGCTTGCATAGCCTTTTCGTTAACCAATACTAATGGTTGTTAAAAGTTGAATTTGTACAATAATACCCACTCATCACTCACCGTTTAACAACTTTAAATCACTTTGGTACAGTAGGCATCAAATCACTGGCCGACAAGGTTGCATACGTACATTTTTTCATCTAACACTATCGAAGTTAACCCATAAAAGTATCCCAAAAATATCTCAAAAAATGATTTGATGGAACAATTTATTTGGCCTTACTGCCATTAGCCCATGCAAATGCATTGAATAACAGATTGACTACATGGAACAACAGATAGCTCCCCACCCCAAAAACTAAATGAAGTTCATTCTGAAGTGTCTATCCTATATCTGAGAGATAGGAAGATTAGGAAACATATTATTATTAATACATTTTTTTTTACATGTATTTAACCCCTTATTTTTTTCACCAAAAAGTCTCCATATATACTTCTATACATTTTTTGGACTGGTACCAGTCTTGTCATAGAGAAAACAACCGACATGTACGTGTTCGTGAGAAACCGTTCGGATGCTACAGACAATTTTGTGAGGAGACCGATTTTCAGGATGTCTCAAGGTCTGACAAACATCGCTCTAGCTCTGTCACCTTTCACCGCAGATGCGGAAATGTTACATAGGGGGCTGCGGTGATCTTAAACTGATGTATTATAAATGGGGATTTCTGTATTATGCTAATTAGGTGTAGACATTGACCCTAGAGGGTTTTAATACGAGCCCTAGATGCCTTTAATTGCCCAATTTATAGGCATGCCCAATTTACAGTGGTGGAAAAAGTACTCAGTTGTCATACTTGAGTAAAAGTACATTAATACTTTAATAGACAATTACTCAAGTAAAAGTGAAAGTCACCCAGTAAAATACTACTTGAGTAAAAGTCTAAAAGTATTTGGTTTTAAATATACATCAAAAGTAAATGTAATTGCTTAAATATACTTAAGTATTGAAAGTAAAAGTAAAAGGAGAAGTCATTTCAAATGACTTATATTAAGCAAACCAGACGGCACCATTTTCTAGTTTTTTTTATTTACGGATAACCAGAGGTACACTCCAACACTCAGACATAATCAAATAATTTGTGTTTATCGTGTCGGCCAGATCAGAGTCAATAGGGATGACCAGGGATGCTCTCTTGATACAGTAAGTGCATGAATTTGACCATTTTCCTGACCTGCTAGCCATTCAAAATGTAACAAGTACTTTTGGTTGTCAGGGAAAATGTATGGAGTAAAAAGTACATTATTTTCTTTAGGAATGTAGTGAAGTAAAAGTAGTGAAAAATATAAATAGTAAAGTAAAGTACAGATACCCCAAAAATCAACTTAAGTAGTACTTCAAAGTACTTTTACTTAATTAAGTACTTTAAACCACTGCCAATTTAGGCATCTTTTTTTAACAACATGATGTTGCGTGCCAAGGGGATAACTTGAAATAACATGATATGTAATTAAATGTTAGCCTAGTGGTGTCACACCCTGATCTGTTTCACCTGTCCTTGTGATTGTCTCCACCCCCTCCAGGTGTCGCTTATTTTCCCCAGTGTATAAGTCTCTCTGTGCCAGTTCGTCTTGTATGTTGAAGTCAACCAGTGTGGTTTTCCTGTGCTGCTCTCTTCTCTTTTTGCTAGTCCTCCTGGTTTTGACCCTTGCCTGTTTCTGGACTCTGTACCCACCTGCCTGACCATTCTGTCTGAATTGACCTTGAGCCTGCCTGCCACTCTGTACCTCCTGGACGCTGAACTGGTTTTGACCTTTTGCCTGTCCCCTTTTTGGATCAATAAACATCTAAGACTCCAACCATCTGCCTCCTGTGTCTGCATCTGCATCTCGCCTTGTGCCCCTGATAAGTGGTTATAAGTATTTAGGCATATCATGAAATTGGCCTCATGTCAAATAAAAAAAAATAACATTCTCTTAAAATCCCCAAAGAAATTGCATGTGGCACAGGAACCACTGACTCCCTGCATGTTTCTATTATCAAGACACCTGCTGGGAACTCTTAACTGGTTAGGACAACTCATGAGGGCTCCTAAATATCTGTTGACTAGGTGGGACTCTTATGACTATAAAGAGACTACATGTGTAGCTTTTCTTTTTTTACCCATAACAGTAGGAATAAAATGTCTCAGCCATTTTTTGTCTTTGTGGACAAGGACCCTGATGAAAAATGGTGGTTCATATGGGTGTGCTATCTTATCTTACTATCCACTTTTTAGTCCATTTTGGGACACAAATGTATGTTTATGACTACTACAGATGCCACAGAAGCCGTTTTCAAACAGGGAGGTTTTTTGTTGTTGTTCCTTTTTGACTGCCTCGCCTGGTTCACCAACTACTACTCAGATATAGTTCAGTGTGTCAAATCAGAGGGCCTGTTGTCCGGACCTCTGGCAGTCTATGGGGGTGCCACAGGGTTCAATTCTCAGGCCAACTCTTTTCTCTGTATATATCAATGATGTCGCTCTTGCTGCTGGTCATTCTCTGATCCACCTCTACGCAGACGACACCACTCTGTATACATCTTGCCCTTCTTTGGACACTGTGTTAACTAACCTCCAAACGAGCTTCAATGCCATACAACCCTCCTTCCGTGGCCTCCAACTGCTTTTAAATGCACGTAAAATGAAATGCATGCTCTTCAACCGATTGCTGCCCACACCTGCCCGCCTGGCTTGCATCACTACTCTGGACGGTTTTGACTTAGAATATGTGGACAACTACAAATACCTTGGTGTCTGGTTAGACTGTAAACTCTCCTTCCAGACTCACATTAAGCATCTCCAATCCAAAATTAAATCTAGAATCGGCTTCCTATTTCACAACAAAGCCTCCTTCACTCATGCTGCCAAACATACCCTCGTAAAACTGACTATCCTACCAATCCTTGACTTCAGAGATGTCATTTACAAAATAGCCTCCAACACTCTACTCAGCAAATTGGATGTAGTCTATCACAGTGCCATCCGTTTTGTCACCAAGCCCCATATTCTACCCACCACTGTGACCTGTATGGTCTCGTTGGCTGGCCCTAGCTACATATTCGTTGCCAAACCCACTGGCGCCAGGTCACCTATAAGTCTTTGCTAGGTAAAGCCCCGCCTTCTCAGCTCACTGGTCACCATAGCACGCGCTCCAGCAAGTATATTTCACTGGTCATCCCCAAAGCCAACACCTCCTTTGGCCGCATTTCCTTCCAGTTCTCTCCTGCCAATGACTGGAATGAATTGCAAAAATCACTGAAGCTGGAGACTTATATCTCCATCTTTAACTTTAAGCATCAGCTGTCAGAGCAGCTTACCAATCACTGTACCAATCACTGTACACAGACCATCTGTAAATAGCTCACCCAACTTCCTCATCCCCAGTATCTCTACTTGCACATCATCATCTGCACATCTTTCACTCCAGTGTTAATGCTAAATTGTAATTATTTAGCCTCTATTTGTCACGGTTTTCTGTATGTGAAAGAGAGTCGGACCAAAATGCGGCGTGGCTATTGGCCATCCATGTTTAATGAAACTGAAGCAACACGAATCCAATACAAAAACTACAAAACGTAACGAAAACCAAAACAGCCTAATACTGGTGCACATACACACAGAACAAGGACATCACGACACTAAGGACCCACATAACCCAACACCAAACAGCCTAATACTGGTGCACATACACACAGAACAAGGACATCAAGACACTAAGGACCCACATAACCCAACACCAAACAGCCTAATACTGGTGCACATACACACAGAACAAGGACATCAAGACACTAAGGACCCACATAACCCAACACCAAACAGCCTAATACTGGTGCACATACACACAGAACAAGGACATCACGACACTAAGGACCCACATAACCCAACACCAAACAGCCTAATACTGGTGCACATACACACAGAACAAGGACATCACGACACTAAGGACCCACATAACCCAACACCAAACAGCCTAATACTGGTGCACATACACACAGAACAAGGACATCACGACACTAAGGACCCACATAACCCAACACCAAACAGCCTAATACTGGTGCACATACACACAGAACAAGGACATCAAGACACTAAGGACCCACATAACCCAACACCAAACAGCCTAATACTGGTGCACATACACACAGAACAAGGACATCAAGACACTAAGGACAATCACCCACCAAAACCCAACACCAAACAGCCTAATACTGGTGCACATACACACAGAACAAGGACATCACGACACTAAGGACCCACATAACCCAACACCAAACAGCCTAATACTGGTGCACATACACACAGAACAAGGACATCAAGACACTAAGGACCCACATAACCCAACACCAAACAGCCTAATACTGGTGCACATACACACAGAACAAGGACATCACGACACTAAGGACCCACATAACCCAACACCAAACAGCCTAATACTGGTGCACATACACACAGAACAAGGACATCAAGACACTAAGGACCCACATAACCCAACACCAAACAGCCTAATACTGGTGCACATACACACAGAACAAGGACATCAAGACACTAAGGACCCACATAACCCAACACCAAACAGCCTAATACTGGTGCACATACACACAGAACAAGGACATCACGACACTAAGGACCCACATAACCCAACACCAAACAGCCTAATACTGGTGCACATACACACAGAACAAGGACATCACGACACTAAGGACCCACATAACCCAACACCAAACAGCCTAATACTGGTGCACATACACACAGAACAAGGACATCACGACACTAAGGACCCACATAACCCAACACCAAACAGCCTAATACTGGTGCACATACACACAGAACAAGGACATCAAGACACTAAGGACCCACATAACCCAACACCAAACAGCCTAATACTGGTGCACATACACACAGAACAAGGACATCAAGACACTAAGGACAATCACCCACCAAAACCCAACACCAAACAGCCTAATACTGGTGCACATACACACAGAACAAGGACATCACGACACTAAGGACCCACATAACCCAACACCAAACAGCCTAATACTGGTGCACATACACACAGAACAAGGACATCACGACACTAAGGACCCACATAACCCAACACCAAACAGCCTAATACTGGTGCACATACACACAGAACAAGGACATCACGACACTAAGGACCCACATAACCCAACACCAAACAGCCTAATACTGGTGCACATACACACAGAACAAGGACATCACGACACTAAGGACCCACATAACCCAACACCAAACAGCCTAATACTGGTGCACATACACACAGAACAAGGACATCACGACACTAAGGACCCACATAACCCAACACCAAACAGCCTAATACTGGTGCACATACACACAGAACAAGGACATCACGACACTAAGGACCCACATAACCCAACACCAAACAGCCTAATACTGGTGCACATACACACAGAACAAGGACATCACGACACTAAGGACCCACATAACCCAACACCAAACAGCCTAATACTGGTGCACATACACACAGAACAAGGACATCACGACACTAAGGACCCACATAACCCAACACCAAACAGCCTAATACTGGTGCACATACACACAGAACAAGGACATCACGACACTAAGGACCCACATAACCCAACACCAAACAGCCTAATACTGGTGCACATACACACAGAACAAGGACATCACGACACTAAGGACCCACATAACCCAACACCAAACAGCCTAATACTGGTGCACATACACACAGAACAAGGACATCACGACACTAAGGACCCACATAACCCAACACCAAACAGCCTAATACTGGTGCACATACACACAGAACAAGGACATCACGACACTAAGGACCCACATAACCCAACACCAAACAGCCTAATACTGGTGCACATACACACAGAACAAGGACATCACGACACTAAGGACCCACATAACCCAACACCAAACAGCCTAATACTGGTGCACATACACACAGAACAAGGACATCACGACACTAAGGACCCACATAACCCAACACCAAACAGCCTAATACTGGTGCACATACACACAGAACAAGGACATCACGACACTAAGGACCCACATAACCCAACACCAAACAGCCTAATACTGGTGCACATACACACAGAACAAGGACATCACGACACTAAGGACCCACATAACCCAACACCAAACAGCCTAATACTGGTGCACATACACACAGAACAAGGACATCACGACACTAAGGACCCACATAACCCAACACCAAACAGCCTAATACTGGTGCACATACACACAGAACAAGGACATCACGACACTAAGGACCCACATAACCCAACACCAAACAGCCTAATACTGGTGCACATACACACAGAACAAGGACATCACGACACTAAGGACCCACATAACCCAACACCAAACAGCCTAATACTGGTGCACATACACACAGAACAAGGACATCACGACACTAAGGACCCACATAACCCAACACCAAACAGCCTAATACTGGTGCACATACACACAGAACAAGGACATCACGACACTAAGGACCCACATAACCCAACACCAAACAGCCTAATACTGGTGCACATACACACAGAACAAGGACATCACGACACTAAGGACCCACATAACCCAACACCAAACAGCCTAATACTGGTGCACATACACACAGAACAAGGACATCACGACACTAAGGACCCACATAACCCAACACCAAACAGCCTAATACTGGTGCACATACACACAGAACAAGGACATCACGACACTAAGGACCCACATAACCCAACACCAAACAGCCTAATACTGGTGCACATACACACAGAACAAGGACATCACGACACTAAGGACCCACATAACCCAACACCAAACAGCCTAATACTGGTGCACATACACACAGAACAAGGACATCACGACACTAAGGACCCACATAACCCAACACCAAACAGCCTAATACTGGTGCACATACACACAGAACAAGGACATCACGACACTAAGGACCCACATAACCCAACACCAAACAGCCTAATACTGGTGCACATACACACAGAACAAGGACATCAAGACACTAAGGACCCACATAACCCAACACCAAACAGCCTAATACTGGTGCACATACACACAGAACAAGGACATCACGACACTAAGGACCCACATAACCCAACACCAAACAGCCTAATACTGGTGCACATACACACAGAACAAGGACATCACGACACTAAGGACCCACATAACCCAACACCAAACAGCCTAATACTGGTGCACATACACACAGAACAAGGACATCAAGACACTAAGGACCCACATAACCCAACACCAAACAGCCTAATACTGGTGCACATACACACAGAACAAGGACATCACGACACTAAGGACCCACATAACCCAACACCAAACAGCCTAATACTGGTGCACATACACACGACAGGAAAAAGGACACTAAGGACAATCACCCACAAAACCCAACACCAAACAGGCTACCTAAATATGGTTCCCAATCAGAGACAATGACGAACACCTGCCTCTGATTGAGAACCATATCAGGCCAAACATAGAACTAGACAAACTAGACATGTAACATAGAATGCCCACCCAGCTCACACCCTGACCAACCAAAACATAGAAACATGCAAAGCAAACTATGGTCAGGGTGTGACACTATTTAATTCCTTACCGCCCTAATCTTACTACATTTGCACACACTGTACGTAGATTTTTCTATTGTGTTATATACTGTGCATTGGTTTATCCCATGTGTAACTCTGTGTTTTTGTTTTTGTCGCACTGCTTTGCTTTATCTTGGCCAGGTCGCAGTTGTAAATGAGACATTTTTCTCAACTGGCCAACCTGGTTAAATAAAGGTGAAAAAAATAAATATATATATTTTTTTCCTGAAAATGCATTGGAGCAAAGCATACTGTAGGCTTCCATAGATAGCTCCAGGTCAGGAGAGGGATCCTGTGGTAGAGAGAGCCCAGGGAGAGGCCTCTGTTTTGACACTGCTCAGCGGAAACAAGCCTGTCCTAAAGGTGTAGATAGAAGTTTCCACAACACTGATACAGGGTCAGATTTCATTCAACCCCCAGTGGTTAAGGTTCCGATTGATGGTAGGGGAACTTCTACCTCAAACTGTTTTGGATATTTGTCTGTGGAACTGAGATGAAGATGAACCATCACACTCCTCACTTCACTAGTCACTGTTACCCTAGCAACAACCATGCTTTCAAGGGTATTTCCTCTCCCTATTGATAGCGTACACGCACATACACACACACACACCATTTACCCATAAAAAAAATAGAAAATGCTAAAATAATAGAACAAAGAAGAGAACAATTCAGAGGCTTAATGTCCCAAACCCACATAGTCTTGAAATGCGTCAAAAACATCTAAACTTCACATAGGTTAAATCACTGAGTGCTTGTGTGGGCAGGGGCAAGTCCACAACCCTTTGGAGACGAAAGAACACATAAGAGTAACAAAGTTATGCTGAAACTCTTTTCAGAGCTATTCTTATCAAGATAGAACTGAACTCAGTCAACCGTTTCAAAACACATTTCTCAACACATTTGACATATACACTGAACAACAATATAACACTACATGAAATGTGTTGGTCATGTTTCATGAGCTGAAATAAAAGATCCCCGGAAGTACAAAAACTTTACTTCGCTAAAATGTGTTTATATCCCTTTAGTGAGCATTTCTCCTTTGCCAAGATAATCCATCCACCTGACAGGTGTGGCATATCAAGAAGCTAACTAAACAGCATGATCATTACACAGGTGCACCTTGTGCTGGGGACAATAAAAGGCCACTCTAAAATGTACAGTTTTGTCACACTACTGTACACAATGCCACAGATGTCTCAAGTTGAGGGAGCATGCAATTGGCATGCTGCCTTCAGAAATTTTCACCAGAGCTGTTGCCAGATAATTTAATGTTAATTTCTCTACCATAAGCCACCTCCAACGTTGTTTTAGAGAATTTGGTAGTACATTCAACCGGTATCACGACGGCAGACCACGTGTATGGCATCGTGTGGGCGAGCAGTTTGCTGATGTCAACATTGTGAACAGAGTGCCCCATGGTGGTGGTGGGGTTATGGTATGGGCAGGCATAAGGTACAGACAACAAACACAATTGTGTTTTATCAATGGCAATTTGAATTCACAAAAATACCGTAATGAGTTCCTGAGCCCCATTGTGATGCCTGTTTTTTTTTTTCAAAGGTACTATATCTGTGACCAACAGATGCATATCTGTATTCCCAGTCATGTGAAATACATAGATTAGGGCCTAATGAATTATTTCAATTGACTGATTTCCTCATATGAACTGTAACTGAGTAAAATCAATGAAATTGTAGATTGTTGCGTTAAAGTTTTTGATCAGTATTAGTAGCAATAATGTGCGAAAGTCACACAGACTGCTATGTTATGTCATACTAGATACATACGTGTTGCCTTTTTGTGCTTTCCCTGAGAGATGATGATGGTTAAGTGACATTAAAGGGGCAATCAGCAGTTGAAACACTAACGAAGCATTCTACCCGCTACTGTTTCTGTAAAAAGCTGAGGGATGGGGCTAGAGAAATGTAACTACTCTCAAATTCATAGAAAGAGGTATGGATGCAAAGACTGACCACCCATGATCACAGTGACATCAACGCTGACCTTATACAGTGTACTCTCAAACACAAGCACACATGCACACTAGTGGTACACTGGACAGCTGCTTGTTCACTCGCACCAATAGCTGCGGAAAGTAGGGGTGCTGAGGGTGCTGCAGCACCCCCTGATAAATCAACAAATATATATAGTAATAAAATACAAAAATCCCAACATTTGTGAACTAGGCCTTTATTACTCCTGTTTGAGCTGACAAAAAGAATCTCCCACCCCTCAGCTGAATAAGGTCGAGTGAACCTTCTGGTTCCAAGTGGGAAAAGCATCTACAGTACTTTATTTTTCTGATTGAAATAACAGCCTTCTCCATGCACTGTAATTCATAAATGAGCTAGAGCTATTGATAAGAGCTAGGCAAATTAGTAATTCGGTTGGGGAAAGGGATTGTAAATACACATAGCAATTGTTTTAGAGGATTTTTCCTTATTATACCTAGAGACGAATGTGAAAACAGCCATATGGAAGCAAACTGAAAATCATATCAATATGACATGTTTTGCAGCCCCTTTGAGTTGTGTGCCCTCATCACTTCCGTGGAGGAAATATGGACACCCAAGCTATAGGCTTCTGTAGGGCTGAACCTGTTGAGGGCTGAACCACTTTCAAACTCAGAATAAGTCATTTGCATTCAGACAGTTTCAGTTACTGAAACTGACTTTCAGACTATTGCTTTCATCCGAAACAGGTCATTAATGATAAATATTTTCCATAGAAGTTTTGTAATTCCGTCATGGTGACAGCCAGTGATTGCAGCCCTGTCTCTCCTCTCTCCAGCCTGTATCCACTTCTGTTAATGTTGAGTGTCCTTTTGACGGCCACCATGTCTGCCACTGCTTGCATCTTTCTGTCTTAATTTCTCCTCATTTATGGGTGAGCCAGGGGCCTTAAAAACGAGTGGTGCATTAAGCTAAAGTGAGAGGTGTTCAAAAAGGGGTGTGTGTGTGTGTGTGTGTGTGTGTGTGTGTGTGTGTGTGTGTGTGTGTGTGTGTGTGTGTGTGTGTGTGTGTTGCTAATGTATCAAAATTGTATTATCTAAGCAGTGTTTCATTCTATCTAAAATGTCAGAGTGATTACCTTTCCTTCCTCCCAGCCAGGTGCTCTCTGCTCCCACACGCACCCCTCAAACCCAGGAATCCACAGTATGCACAGCACACACACACCTGACACATTGTGTAAGTATGACTATTTGGGAGAACCTTTTCACTCCTCACATCCTCACATCCATACCTGACATACCAAGAATTGGGAATCTCTCACCCCCGCCCCCTGCCATGCCCCCTCATGCCTGGACTGATTACCCCCTCCACGCCCCCTACATGCCTCCTCCACCCCCATGCTGCATCACCTCTTGGTAATCCCAAACATCTCTCGTCGTCTCTCCCCAACATCCTCCTGCATTGCCAGACAGTCACACATTTCTGAGAGATGAGTCCCAAGCATTAGATTTATGAAGTAACATGTTAAGTCTTTGATGTTGGATGTTTCCTCTGCACACAGGCATTAAACACAAACCTATGCACGCATGCACGCACGTGCGCGCGCGCGCACGCACACACACACACACACACACACACACACACACACACACACACACACACAAACATTTCAAAGGACACGGATATCTGGACACTTATCGATACAGGTAGCACTTTCTTCTCCACACAGCAAGGCTGCCCATGATGGCTGACACGGAGCAGTACCTCACTAGCTGCTGGCTAGTGAGCTGCTAGGCAGTTAACCCACTGTTCCTAGGCAGTCATTGAAAATAAGAATTTGTTCTTAACTGACTTGCCTAGTTAAATAAAGGTATAAAATAAAAAAATTAAAAATGAGCTAACACAACATGTCATTGGAACACAGGAGTGATGGTTGCTGATAATGGGCCTCTGAATATTCTGGAATATACCTCCCATAAAGAATCAGCCGTTTCCAGCTACAATAGTCATTTACAACATTAACAATGTCTACACTGTATTTCTGATCAATTTGATGTTATTTTAATGGGCAAAAAAATATATGCTTTTCTTTCAAAAACAATTTCGAAGTGACCCAAACTTTTGAACGGTGCGTATACAGTTGAAGTGGGAAGTTTACATACACCTTAGCCAAATACATTTAAACTCCGTTTTCACAATTCCTGACATTTAATCCTAGTAAAAATTCCCTGTTTTAGGTCAGTTAGGATCACCACTTCATTTTAAGAATGTGAAATGTCAATAGTAGAGAATGATTTATTTCAGCTTTTCTTTCTTTCATCACATACCCAGTGGGTCAGAAGTTTACATACACTCAATTAGTATTTAGTAGCATTGCCTTTAAATTGTTGAACTTGGGTCAAACATTTTGGGTAGCCTTCCACAAGCTTCACACAATAAATTGGGTGAATTTTGGCCCATTCCTCCGCATTTGCACACACTGCATATAGACTTTTTTTCTATTGCGTCATTGACTGTATGTTTGTTTATTCCATGTGTAACTCTGTTGTTGTTGTTTGTGTTGCACTGCTTTGCTTTATCTTGACCAGGTTTCTGTTGTAAATGAGAACTCGTCCTCAACTGGCCTACCTGATTAAATATTTATTATTTAATAAATGTAATAATCCTATAGAAAATTTGTAGGCAGAACTGAAAATAGTGGTGAAATAATTATAATTTAGCAATTAAACACTGTGTGAAAGATGTGCAGAAGATGAATTTGCAAGTAAACATACTGGGGTGCAAAGGAGCAATAAAATAAATAAATAACAATAAGGGGATGAGGTAGTTGGATGGGATATTTACAGATGGGCTGTGTACAGGTGCAATGATCTGTACGCTGCTCTGACAGCTCATGCTTTGTCACGTTCTGACCCTAGTTCTTGTGTTATTTGTTTGTTTTAGTTGGTCAGGACGTGAGTCTGGTGGGCATTCTATGTTTTGTGTTTCTAGGTTGGTTTTCTGTGTTCGGCCTAGTATGGTTCTCAATCAGAGGCAGGTGTCGTTAGTTGTCTCTGATTGAGAATCATACTTAGGTAGTCTGGGTTTCACTGTTGTTTTGGTGGGTGATTGTTTCCGTGTCTGTGTTTGTTCGCCACACGGTACTGTTTCGGTTTTGTTCACGGTTATTGTTTTGTATTCATTGAGTGTTCAGTTTATGTTTTAAAATAAACAACCATGGACTCTTACCACGCCGCATCTTGGTCCGATCCTTGCTCCACCTCCTCTTCATCTGAAGAGGAGGAAAACCCTTATATGCTTAAAGTTAATGAGGGAGATATGAGTCTCCAGCTTCAGTGATTTTTGCAGTTTGTTCCAGTCATTGGCAGCTGAGAACTACCTAGCAAAGACTTATAGATGACCTGGAGCCAGTGGGTTTGGTGACGAATATGTAGCGAGGGCCAGTCAACGAGAGCATACACGTCGCAGTGGTGGGTAGAATATGGGGCTTTGGTGACAAAACGGATGGCACTGTGATAGACTGCATCCAATTTGCTGAGTAGAGTGTTGGAGGCTATTTTGTAAATGACATCGCCGAAGTCAAGGATCGGTAGAATAGTCAGTTTTATGAGGGTATGTTTGGCAGCATGAGTGAAGGATGCTTTGTTGTGAAATAGGAAGCCGATTCTAGATTTAATTTTGGATTGGAGATGCTTAATGTGAGTCTGGAAGGAGAGTTTACAGTCTAACCAGACACCTAGGTATTTGTAGTTGTCCACATATTCTAAGTCAGAACCGTCCAGAGTAGTGATGCTAGTCGAGCGGGCAGGTGCGGGCAGCAATCAGTTAAAGAGCCTTGCATTTCATTTTACTTGCATTTAAGAGCAGTTGGAGGCCACGGAAGGAGTGTTGTATGTCATTGACGTTCGTCTGGAGGTTTGATAACACAGTATCTAAAGAAGGGCCAGAAGTATACAGAAAGGTGTCGTCTGCGTAGAGGTGGATCAGAGAATCACCAGCAGCAAGAGCGACATCATTGTTAAATACAGAGAAAAGAGAATTTAACCTTGTGGCACCCCCATAGAGACTGCCAGAGGTCCGGACAACATGCCCTCTGATTTGACACACTGAGCTCTATCAGAGAAGTAGTTGGTGAATTTGAGTGAGATTGAGGGCGTCTTAACACCCCTTGGGTGTTAAGCATATCCCAGTTTCGGTCACCTAACAGTACAAACTCTGAAGATAAATGGGGGGCAATTAATTCACATATGGTGTCCAGGGCGCAGCTGGGGCCTGAGGGGGGTCTGTAGTAACAAGCAGCAACACTGAGAGACTTATTTCTGAAAGGTGGATTTTTAAAAGTAGAAGCTCGAACTGTTTGGGCACAGACCTGGATAGCATGACAGAACTCTGGAGCCTGTCTCTGCAGTAGATTGCAACTCCACCCCTTTTGGCAGTTCTATCTTGGCGGAAAACTTTATAGTTGGGGATGAACATTTCCGAATTTTTGTGGCCTTCCTAAGCCAGGATTCAGACACGGCAAGGACATCAGGGATGGCGGAGTGTGCTAAAGCAGTGAGAGAAAAAAAAAACTTAGGGAGGAGGCTTCTGATGTTAACATGCATGAAACCAAGGCTTTTACGGTTACAGAAGTCAACAAATGATAGCGCCTGGGGAGTAGGAGTGGAACTGGGGCCTAGAGGGCCTGGGTTAGCCTCTACATCACCAGAGGAATAGAGGAAGAGTAGAATAAGGGTACGGCTAAAGGCTAAAAGAACTGGTTGTCTATTGCGTTGGGGACAGAGAATAAAAGGAGCAGATTTCTGGGCATGGTAGGATAGATTCAAGGCATAATGTAAAGGCAAGGGTATGGTAGGATGTGAGTACAGTGGAGGTATCAGCTGTGTAGCCGGGTGATCATAGGGTTAAAAGAGCAGCAATAGGTGAGTCAAGGTGATGTTCGGTAGTCACTACAATGCTGGGTGAGCAGGGGACACAGTGTTCAGAAAAGCTAGCGGGCCACGTACATACTATATACATACATACACATACATATGTACATACATACCTACATATACACACTTTTTTTAGAATATACCTTTATTATTCCCCCCAAACCCTACCACCCTTCCCCAAATTGGAGAAAACTAATAAAGAATAACACTTAAGCTTCTACTTTCAGTTTATACATATTATACACATTTTACTGTGACACAATCCATTTTACAACAGTTATACTTTCTTTGGTTTTTGTCCTGGCCTTCCGCTATTTCTGATGTCCATCCAGTTTGGTAACTGTGCTGTTTCCAGTTTGGTAACTGTGCTACATTTCTGAACTTATATACATTTTACAGACCCCGTATGTATTACATTTGTTATTTTATTGTTATTAGTCCAACCCTTCAGCTCCATTCAACCCCTCCCATCTATCTCTTAACACCATCCATTTTGGATTTCTAGTTGCCATATATTTTTCAACTGTGCTGTGATGCTTCATAAAAGTACTGCACCTTTCTATTCTCATAGCTTCTACAGATTGTAAATTAAAGACTCCATTACATTTGACTCTTGTGAGATACAAAACGGATCATGGTTGGCAGGGTACCAGAGGGCTAGATTGTATTTTGTTGGTAGGACCTGCAACCTCACTGTCACTCCCTGACCTTAGTATTCTTTGTTTTCTTTATTATTTTGGTTAGGTCAGGGTGTGACATGGGTGATATGTGTGTTTTTTTGTCTCATCTAGGGTGTTTGTACTGTCTAGGGGTTTTTGTAGATTTATGGGGTTGTTTCCATCTAGGTGTTTATGTAGGTCTATGGTTGCCTAGATTGGTTCTCAATTAGAGGCAGGTGTTTATCATTGTCTCTGATTGGGAACCATATTTAGGCAGCCATATTCTTTGGGGATTTTGTGGGTGATTGTTTCCTGTGTCAGTGTTTGTGGCACACGGGACTGTTTTGTTTCCATTTCACGTTGTTATTTTGTATTTGTGTCATGTTCAGTCTTTTCTATTAAAACATGGACACTTACCACGCTGCGTATTGGTCCGATCCTTGCTACACCTCTTCAGACGAAGAGGAGGAAATCCGTGACACTCACACACAAACAAGCAAATGCACCGAGGCCCACAGAGAGAGAGAGAGAGAGAGAGAGAGAGAGAGCGATAACAATCCAGTCATGCCAGAAGTAAGGACCTGTCAGTGCTGAATTTATGACCTTTCACAGAAGTCACCATCCGGTCGATCGCAATAGACTTTTTGTTCTCCAAGCCGTTCCTAGTCGATCACCAAACATTTCTGTAAAACCCCAATGATAAAGCCTTATGCTCCTATTTTTTTTTATTTGTTTCATGCTGTTGGCAGTAGGTTGCCTTGATTCAGCAGCCCTAGCATCGGAAAGGCAAAGTGTTCCCATTTTGAACCATTTCATCTGTCTGAAGCAGTGGAGCAGGAGAGGACCATCCTCCTCAGTGAATTTCATAAAAATAAAAATGGAGAAAGATTAAAAAGTTGTCCTTTTAGATAAAACGATACAAAATATATTCACGTCACCAAAAAATGCATTTAAACACACTGTTTTGCAAATAAGGTCTACAGTAGCCTCAACAGCACTCTGTAGGGTAGCAGCATGGTGTAGCCAGATGACAGCTAGCCTCTGTCCTCCTCTGGGTACATTGACATCAATATAAAACCTAGGACGCTCATGGTTCTCACCCCCTTCCATAGACTTACACAGTATTATAACAACATCTGGAAGACGTCTATTCAAACCACCGTATTTTCGATTCATCAATATATTTTGGCCCGATTCCAACCCTAGTTGCCTGAATACATGGAACATTACTTCCTTTTTCTGCACTTCCTCTCTATGCATTCTGACCTCGAACATAAGCATGAGAATAGCATGCTATTCATTCAAGGTGCAGATCTAAGTAATGAAGGTGTGGCTACAGATAAGCCTATTCTGACCTTGACTTAATTTCCTCATAATGCCACTACTTTTATGCGCGAGGAAATCATGAATAAGGTCTAGCGAACTTGCCGGTTCCTAGTGGAAAAAGCATCTACTTTATTTTTCCTAGAATAAATAACAGCATTCTCCATGCACTGTAATTTATAAATGGATAGTATCTATTGATAAGAGCTAGGTTAATGAGTCATCCGTTTGGATAAAGGGATTGTAAATACACATAGCGTTGTTTTAGATCATTTTTCCTTATGATCCTGGAGACGAAATTGAAACCAGCCATATGGAAGCAAACTGACAATCATATCAACATGACATGTATTGCGACCCCTTTTCCACAGTGAAGTAGGCTATAAATAGCTGTGCCGTTATTCCAAAGTTGAATTGTGTGCCCTCAAGGTTTGTGCGGATTCAATTTGGATGGCCATTCTCTCAATGTATTCTAGTCTGTCGGCAAATTTCTAATTAAAAGGTACACCGTATTTCAAATGATGACTTAAGATAAATATACTGGAAACCCTATTGAATGAAAAATTCACGTAAAACTCTGTTGGCCAGCAAGTGGGAGGGTTTTCATCTGGTTGAATGAATTGTATTCAGTGATCGCAAGGTAGCCACACCTGTAGAGTGCATTACGCTCCTGCATTAGGTCATGTTGAATACCAACTACTAAGAAATGCATAGGCAAGGCGTGCATAGGAAAGGCGTGCATAGGCAAGGCGTGCATAGGCAAGGCGTGCATAGGAAAGGCGTGCATAGGAAAGGCGTGCATAGGCAAGGCGTGCATAAGCAAGGCGTGCATAGGCAAGGCGTGCATAGGCAAGGCGTGCATAGGCAAGGCGTGCATAGGAAAGGCATGCATTTCCTAAGGTTTGTTAAATAGAGTCCAATGTGTCTCACATGCCTTCTGGTTAACCACCATGTAGGTACATTCAAGGCGATCTGTAGAAAAATGATAACATTTCTGTCTGTTCATGTTCTACCCAGGTCTACATTCATATAGCTAAGTAACTATATGGTGATGATGAACTCACTGTCACCACCTCTCTATACACAAAGATACATAAACACACACACAAAGGAACACACACAACCAGGAACACACACACACACAAAGACCTCCAAGAACACACACACACACACCTTCCATACCGTAACTGTACAATATTTTATTCATAACACAGTTTAACACAAATAAAGCCTTACATTCTGCCAGTGATAGTTGGTTTAGTGTCTTTGTGTTCTGTGGTACAGCTGAAATATCTATATAAACTCAGCAAAAAAAGAAACGTCCCTTTTTCAGGACCCTGTCTTTCAAAGATAATTCATAAAAATCCAAATAACTTCACAGATCTTCATTGTAAAGGGTTTAAACACTGTTTCCCATGCTTGTTCAATGAACCATAAACAATTAATGAACATGCACCTGTGAAACGGTCGTTAAGATACTAACAGCTTACAGATGGTAGGCAATTAAGGTCAGTTATGAAAATTTAGGACACTAAAGAGGCCTTTCTACTGACTCTGAAAGACACCAAAAGAAAGATGCCCAGGGTCCCTGCTCATCTGCGTGAACGTGCCTTAGGCATGCTGCAAGGAGGCATGAGGACTGCAGATGTAGCCAGGGCAATAAATTGCAATGTCCGTACTGTGAGACGCCTAACACAGCGCTACAGGGAGACAGGACGGACAACTGATCGTCCTCACAGTGGCAGACCACGTGTAACAACACCTGCACAGGATTGGTACACCGAACATCACACCTGGGGACAGGTACAGGATGGCAACAACAGATGCCTGAGTTACAACAGAAACGCACAATCCCTCCATCAGTGCTCAAACTGTTCGCAATAGGTTGAGAGAGGCTGGACTGGGGGCTTGTAGGCCTGTTGTAAGGCAGGTCCTCACCAGACATCACCGGCAACAACGTCGCCTATGGGCACAAACCCACCATCACTGGACCAGACTGGCAAAAAGTGCTCTTCACTGACGAGTCGCGGTTTTGTCTCACCTATCGTTGAAAGAATGAGTGTTGCATGGTCCGTCATGGTCTGGGGCGGTGTGTCACAGCATCATCGGACTGAGCTTGTTGCCATAGTAGGCAATCTCAATGCTGTGCGTTATAGTGAAGATATCCTCCTCCCTCTTGTAGTACCCTTCCTGCAGGCTCATCCTGACATGACCCTCCATTATGACAATGCCACCAGCCATACTGCTCGTTCTGTGCGCAAGACAGGAATGTCAGTGTTCTGCCATGGCCAGCGAAGAGCCCGGATCTCAATCCCGTTGAGCACGTCTGGGACCTGTTGGATCGGAGGGTGAGAGCTAGGGCCATTCCCCCCAGAAATGTCCGGGAACTTGCACGTGCCTTGGTGGAAGAGTAGGGTAACATCTCACAGCAAGAACGGACAAATCTGGTGCAGTCCACTAGGAGGAGATGCACTGCAGTACTTAATGCAGCTGATGGCCACACCAGATACTGACTGTTACTTTTGATTTGGACAGGGACACATTATTCATTTTCTGTTAGTCACATGTCTGTGGAACTTGTTCAGTTTATGTCTCAGTTGTTGAATCTTCTTATGTTCATTTAGGTATTTACACATGTTAAGTTTGCTGAAAATAAACGCAGTTGACAGTTGAATCTTTTTTTGCTGAGTTTATTATATTTCAAAATTGAGAATGAGATCTCTTTCACGTGTATGGACTGTGAGATGAGGTGTATTGTGTGCTGTTATTGCACATGTAATACATTTGTCTTTGGGTGTTATTGTAAGGTGCACTTACTGTAGATTCTCCTCTTATGGTCTATAGATATCCATCTTATTATGGATTAGATAGGACATCACTTTTAGTGTGTGTGTGTGTGTGTGTGTGTGTGTGTGTGTGTGTGTGTGTGTGTGTGTGTGTGTGTGTGTGTGTGTGTGTGTGTGTGTGTGTGTGTGTGTGTGTGTGTGTGTGTGTGTGTGTATGTGTGTGTGTGTGTAGCTACAGTATGTGTAACTGCCTTCATATACACAGAAGTAGGCTTCATAATATTACAGACAATGGGATCATCTCCCGTCAAGTGGCTTCATCTATCTCTCCTTCATCTCAATTGAGGAAAGGACAGGTGGAAAGCAATACAGTGGATGACTTTTGTGGACAGATCAAGGAAAGGACAGGTGGAGGCAATACGGTGGATGACTTTTGTGGACAGATCAAGGAAAGGACAGGTGGAGGCAATACGGTGGATGACTTTTGTGGACAGATCAAGGAAAGGACAGGTGGAGGCAATACAGTGGATTACTTTTGTGGACAGATCAAGGAAAGGAGACGGATCCATTTTAGATAATTGAGATGCGCCTTTTACTGTAAGTCTCTACAAATGGTTTATTTTATTTCAGTATGATTAGCTGGCCGGTAGGCAGCACAGAGTGACAGATGAATCAGACAGACGGCAGGATAGGAAATGCCAAATCCCCCACCCACACCAGTTTCCCATCAAACTACACAAATACCCAAGCTCAGAAAGTACACCAACCACCACCATTATTAACATATACAGAGATTACACAAAACAACATTTACATAATCACACAATAGCCCAGCCACCCTTCGCATTACAGTATATTCCAATTCATTCAGTGACCTCTGCCCACTCTCAATTCAATGCAATTCAGATCAATTCAATTCGATTCCCAGAAGCTTTGTTATCATGGGATATATTGACGTGACACATACATTTCAACACATAGCAAGCTGATCCTAACTGCAATAGCAAGCTAAAGAGAGACAGTCGATTTGTCTGTGGATGAATCAAGAGGACATAATAATATGGCCTTGACTTAGACAGCTCTCTCAGTTCAGTATAAACTATTGGTATTTGTGTGTGTTCAGTGTCTGAGGGCTTCTCTCTATTGCTTTCCTTCCAATTGTTGAATACTGTTGCATACATATTATAGACTCGGACTCTTACAATTGTGTGTAATATGCTGTTGTTAAGGAATTGTGTGAATGACAATCTGTTCTTTCAGTTTGTGTTTAGATATTTGTTTCGCCAATATGACTGAATGTTTGAACTCGTAATTAAAGCAATTATATAATTGTGAATACTCCTTTTTATGACCAATGAAAAGCTGTCTTTTTGAATTATCAACAGAGAACAATGCAATTAAAATAGAATGACCTTTGAATAGTAGTTCTTATATACAATTGTTTGTTTGTTTGTTTATTTTCAGTTAAGGGCACTTACTGCATGTATAGTGCTAGTGCTGTACTTGAGGAGATTGGGCTTAATGGTGAACTGAATAGTAGATTGACAGTAAAAAAAAAGATTCACCAATACATGCTACTGGAGGCTCTGTCAAAAAGCCACAGTGAACACCTACACACTACCGCCCACACACAGAGCCACGGGCACACTTATACGTATACCAAGGCTTGTACGTACACACACATAAAAACGCGCGCACACACATTCACAGATAATAAAGGGTTAAGGATGACTCCCTGTGACCCCCCCACCCACCCCATCCCACACACACACACACATTCCCTGAAGGAATTTTAATGAAAGCTGAGATTTCTCCTCTCCTCACTAGAACCAGTAGAGTTGCAGGTTATCTTCATATTTATTTACTGTACAGATCCCTCCATTCTGCTTCCAGGCATCAGCATATCACATCAGAACACTGGATGGATTCTGGATTCTCTCTCAAGGTTCCAACACAGAGTTTCAGAGGCCCAACATCGGCAGACCAGACTGGGGTTTAAATCGAAGGAGTGCCTTTGATTTGACAGCCTGTACATACACAGATGACCGTTAGACCCTATGATGTGTTGCCACACATGAGCTTAGCTTGCCAACGTCGCCATGACATCGCCTACAAGCGTGATCGGGGATTACTACCATACATATCTTCATACTGGACCATCTTTGGTTCCGAGTTTCAGATTCTGGGGTCTCCTGAGGTCTGTACTGATGCCCAGTCTGAATTGAACATGACATCCCACCCTGGAGGTTGACTCCATTTGTTTCCCAACCCAACCCAACCCATGTCCAACCATCCCTAGTGATGTTACATTTCATGCCGGAGCTCCGAGGCACGCGTTTAAATCGCTAAGCAGTGTACTTCTAAGCAGTGTACTTCTAAGCAGTGTGCCGATGCCTGTAACACTTTATCAGAAGCACGTGATCAATGATGTCGAAAGCTTCATTTTGTTGAACAACCACCTGATTGGGTTGGTATTGGTTTCGGTAAAATACAAAAAGGCAACTTTGTGCACGCGCCACAGCGTGTGGGGCATCGTCTATAATAATTTGTCTGCACTAAATTCTTTTGACTAGTGTACAGTGTGTTGATCAAAGCCTCAAGTACTGAACCTATTTTTGACACAATTGGCTGGAAAACAGTGCTTCAGCAGGCTTTGTTTCCCTTCAGTAACCACCCCCCCACCCCCACAGCCCATTTAGAGCTCTATTCAATCTGGATTGCTGAAGTGTAACAGATTGCGAGATAGAAATGTAAAGGTCATTTCTGATTGAGCTGACATAGTCAGCATTTACTGTGACTGCAGTCTCCGCTAACATGGGAACATTACCTTTAAAATGGGACATTGCCTTTAAATTTCAATCACGCTGTAGTGCTGAACTTCCGCAACACAGACTGAATAGAGGCCTCAGTACATACACGCTCAGAAATAAAGGTTTAGATTAGTTCTTAAAGGGGTAGAAAGCAGTCCACGTTTTGTGGCACCCCTTTCACCCTGCATTGTTATCAGAAGTCTGATAGCACTATGGTATGGTAAAAATTAACAATTGCAATGCATGCTGAGTATGTTTCTAATGAGCTCCGCCCCAAAACAATACACAGTGTGCTTTCAGCATGCATTGCAATTGTTAATTTTTACATACACATTTATATTTAGTTCATTTAGCAGATGCCTTTACCATACCATAGTGCCATCAGACTTCTGAATGGGCCCAGCATTATCCAGGTTAGGGTTTGGCCGGGATAGGTCGTCATTGTAAATAAGAATTTGTTCTTATCTGACTTGCCTAGTTAAATAAAAAGTCACATTATGCTAGCTCGCAAAGTGATATGTACTTCCTATTGGAATCCAGCCAGTGTTAGGATATCTTTGGTTTGTTTTATTTATTTTTTAACTTTTAATCACCGGCAACCTGCCTTTAGAATGACAGCCAAGGTAGAGAAAACAGTTACATTTGACTGTTAAAAAGATCTAAGTAGGAACAACCAACTCAGTTTCGTCCACCTCCAACATATTGGCTTAGTGTAGGAAAATGTATGTATATAATATAAGGGCTTTACTGAGTGGCACAGCAGTCTAAGACACTGCTTTGCAGTGCTAGCTGCATTACTACAGATCCTGGTTCGATACTGGGCTGTGTCGTATCCAGCTGCAATCGAGAGACCCATGAGGCGATGCACAATTGGCCCAGCGTTGTCTGGGTTAAGGGAGCGTTTGGGATGTCCTTGTCCCATCGCGCTCTAGTGACTCCTGTGGCAGGCCGGGTGCATGCACTCTGACATGGTCACCAGGTGTACAGTGTTTTTTTGTGACACATTGGTGCGGCTGGCGTCTGAGTTAAGCGTGCATTATGTCAAGAAGCTTGGCGGGATTGTGTTTCGGAGGACACACGGCTCTCGACCTTTGCCTTTCCCGAGTCCGTATGGGAGTTGCAGTGATGAGACAAGACTGTAACTACCAATTGGATATGATGAAAAAGGGAGTACATTTTTTTTATTAAAAAATCTAACTGCAATAGAGCATGCCGGTAAATATGATAATGATGTGTGTGGTTTTTGAGTGTGTGTGATGATTGTACCTTTATATTCAAGAAATCGGGTACAAAAATGTCCCATCCAGGTACGCCGCGGCACTTGGCCGCAAAACTTTTCCTCATTTTGATGAAAACAGATTACACTCAAAACGACCTGTGGAATGCACGTGGAATCCTTACTTGGGGACAATAGAGGCAGTCAGATAATACATTCAATGGCACATGGTTACATCTGTGTCGTTGTTTCAAGTCCAGAGCGCTCAGGCTGTTGCGTTTGTATCATTTGAGGGGCTCGCATCACAAAGCAAAGTTATCTGTGTTATTTTACTTTGTCTTTGAAAACCATTAGCACAGGCAAGTCAATTAGCCTTAGCCACAGTCATATACAGTTGAACGTCGGAAGTTTACCTACACTTAGGTTGGAGTCATTAAAACTTGTTTTTCAACCACTCCACAAATTTCTTGTTAATTAACAAACTATAGTTTTGGCAAGTCGGTTAGGACATCTACTTCATCTATAGCTCTGGGCTTAGCCACAGTCATATATACACTGTATATATTAACATATAGCTCTGGGCTTAGCTAGACCAGTGCCTCCATAATACAAACGAATCGAGCATGGCTTTGTGTCCTTAGTTGAAACTTCACGATGCAGAAAGCCACTCATCTGAATCCCAAACCGTTCAAAACTAAAAAGCTATTTTACCAGAGAAAATAATTAAATAATCACTCTTAAAGAAGTACACACAAATGAATCATCACAAGTAAGGAACAATGAAAATTAAACAAACATTTCAAATAAACCATATTTAATCTATTTTGTAGTATGGATCAGATGAAATGGAGGTCATTACCACTAAATACATTGTAGGTGTGCTGCATAATTTTGCATCACTTCAAGGTGTGCCACGGTTCAAAAAAAGTTTGGGAACCAGTGCACTAAAAGGTATAGATGAGTACAATGTGAGATTATATGTGTACCTCTGAAGTTACACTATGTGTATTTTGACATTTTTGTTACCCGGGAACATTATTGTACCCTAACCATACCCTTTTTTCTGAGTGTGTAGCTGCATCTAATCTCTCGTGGACAGATGAATGTAACATAAATGGTAGAAGCATGTGTCGACTAACTGTACGATGCGATAACTAACAAGGAGTTTTGTTCCTGTGTGCTAATTTTTCGTAACTGATCATTCGGAGAACTCACAGTTTCACAGGTGCTTGCATTTTTCAAAAATCAGAAGACAACTGGACATTTGGCACATAAACTTGCCCAAAACATGCTGAGAGTTTCCCATTTAGAGGTGTGGAGACTTTGCCACAGCATTTAATCGAGCATCTTAAGCAATTACGTAAGATTTTAGTTCTGGGTGTCTGAGATGAAGTTGGCCTTAAAGACTGATCTAGGTCAAATGTTCCTTAGTCACCTCTATGGTTAACGTTAGTTCAGGATTTGAGGTATGGTAATCTGATTCTAGATCTGTGGTTAGAGGCAATTTAAGTCAATAGGTATCCCCCACTCCCAGAGGATACACCTCCTCCTTTCTACCCACCTACACAGCAGACTCTCCTCTTACCTAAACACTAGGGCTGACCAACCCCCACCCACACACCCCGGACCTCAGACGCCTCTCTCAGAACAGGAAGAAATAGTGGCTCACCATCCCTGTGTGTGTGTGTGTGTGTGTGTGTGTGTGTGTGTGTGTGTGTGTGTGTGTGTGTGTGTGTGTGTGTGTGTGTGTGTGTGTGTGAGAGAGAGAGAGAGGCTGTGCATATGCATCGGTGTGGTTCTGTGTGTGGGACAATGGGCAAACCCAGCAGAGTGTAGGGGGAGTACAGCATTAGATTGGAGAGAGACAGAGAAAGGAAGAGTGAATGGCGAGAGAGAGAGAGAGAGAGAGCGGATGGAGAGAGAGAGCGAGCGAGCGAGAGAGAGAGAGATGAAAAGTGGATGGAGAGAGGGCCTCTACATGTGAGTCGTGACTAGTGGATGAGGCATCTGTAGGAGGCTTATATAACACACTAGATAGAGCTTTGGTGATTATGGATGTACAGGTCAACTCTCTACAACACTTCTGAAAAACCAGTGTGTGTGTGTGTGTGTGTGTGTGTGTGTGTGTGTGTGTGTGTGTGTGTGTGTGTGTGTGTGTGTGTGTGTGTGTGTGTGTCAACAAGCTCTCACAGTCTCACTTCAGAATCTGACGTTTATCCAAATTTTCAAGGTCAAGTTCTGAATGGTTAAGGTAAGGGTTAAGATTTGGGATAGTGTTACAACACGTGCGTGTATGTGTGCGTGTGTGATTGCTGAGCAAGTTCAAAGTACCTAGGACACTCCAAGCCCAAAATATTTACTTCACACCATTTCTTCACTGTACTGAGAGCGTATGGTGATGCATAATTGAGGAAATCAGTGTTCATTATGATGACAAACTTTAGCTACGATGACAGGTGGAAGACTAGCAAAGGTTCAGGGGTAATTTAAATTCAAGGGAGGATTATAAGCACCGTGTGTGTGTGTGTGTGTGTGTGTGTGTGTGTGTGTGTGTGTGTGTGTGTGTGTGTGTGTGTGTGTGTGTGTGTGTGTGTGTGTGTGTGTGTGTGTCCAGATGGTAAAGTGTGTGTACGGCCTTCTGTCTGTTCATCCCCCATACGCCTCATGATTTACCCACAATGCAGCCTGCCTGCCTGTCAGTTAGCAGACACACACACACAAACACCTTCTGTCTGGACAGCAAATCAAGCTACAAAACCATATAAAAACTCTGATTCTCTGTGAAGGTTAAATTTGGTGTGATGGGTTCCATTTCAGCAGCTCATTGTTTTCTCCAGTGGTGTGTTTGACAGGCTCAGGACAGTTCTGTAAACAATATCTATCAAAAGTGTTAATTCTCTATGTTTTTAAGCAATTCAAATGACTCTGACATACATTTTTCCCTCTTTTAGATGTTAATTGCCACAGAATGTGCACTGGCTGGAAAGGAACCCTAATGAACAACTAGCTAACATAATTCAGGACCATTGGTAACCATTTCAGAGCATTCTTTTGTCCAGTAAACACATATAGCCTGATAAACAACATGGTTATTTTTACAATGTGCAATAATCTTTACTGTACACTATAGCATTGTCTTGTATATTCTAAGAAGCTATTCCATAGGAACAACTGTATGCAATGATACAAATATAGAGCAATATATACCGTAGATACTGCTTATTTATAATTCAGCTAGACTGATTTCCAGTCTGACGATGCGGTTGGTTGAAGCAGAAGCTGAATGGGTACCGGAGATAATGAAGATAATGAAGGGAGAGAGATGAAGTGTTCATGGAATCAGGGTTATGGCTAAACATATATTATCTACAGCAGAGTTGCCAATTTTCAGTGGTTGGAAAATCCCAGAAACTTAAACACAGACGTATAAAGACTGAATCAAAAGATCTAGTAAACCCAGGCTACTCATCTCACAGACCCAAAACGCACACACGAACGCACATGCACATACACACACAGACACGCACACACACACACACACATGCACACACGGACACAAAGACACATCGTTCATGTACTGTACATGACATTAAAACAGCGATATCAGATTTGAAATGAATTATGAAAAATATTTAGATATACACTTTTATAAAGGTTGAAGCTAAGAGTGCAGTGCTACTGTGTTTTAATGGGCCGGTTAAATCCAGACCTGTCTAGAGGGGTTGCACAGGTCAAATTCCTGAGGAGGAGATTCTTTAGATGAACCTAAAAACATGGGAACCCAGCCTTTTACAGCTTTCACTGCACTCAGATCTTCCACTGTTGCTTGGAAACCAAAACATAATACATTTGATTTCCTTCCTTTCTCTCTCCTCTCCGACCTTGGCATTAGAATTTTTTGTTGGATAAACAGAAGTGGCATTGAACCTGGTCAGGTGAATGGATTGGTTTAGAGGAAGACATATAAAGTCATACAATCACAACCCAAGTTCTAGGAAAACACAGTGAGAAAGGGACAGAAGAGAGATGAGGCACATACTGAGAGAGAAAGAGAGCAGATTTGATTGAAACACACAAAATGCTCTCTTGGCGCAAGTCTTTTCTATATTCTCTGTAGTAGTCTTACTTTTCTCCTCTAAACGTAACTCTCCTCTTTAAACCAGGCAGGGGTTTCAGCCTTGTGCTATGAATTACTGGTCAAATGTCAGGGAGGTTTGATATCAGTTTTAGAAGAAACAAAATGGCTCATTGTTAGCTGCTTCCATGAGTGATTTTAAATGAAGATTGAATGTGTATTGCTGAAAGAGCTTCTGTTCAAGAAAGAAGTGGAAGAGGAGAAGAGGGAGGAAGAGAAGGTGTATTGAGAGGAGAAATAGAGGAGGATAAGGTGAACTAGAACACAATGGTGTGAAGGTGTGCTCAGAGAGTTGAAGAGGAGATCTTAAAAGACAACTTCAGATTTCCTCTCATCTGCCTTCACCACAACCTTCTCCTCCTCCTCCATCATACAGCTCATCAATACCAGAGCACCAGTCCAGTGTAACGGTTTTCTGTTTGAGAAGGAGAGTCGGACCAAAATGCAGCGTGTAGATTGCGATCCATGTTTTAATAAACAAACGTAAACACGAATCAATACAAACACTACAAAATAAAGGACGTAATGAACGTAACGAAAACCTAAACAGCCCTATCTGGTGAAAACACATAGACAGGAACAATCACCCACAAGCACACAGTGAAACCCAGGCTACCTAAATATGGTTCCCAATCAGAGACAATTACGAACACCTGCCTCTGATTGAGAACCATATCAGGCCGAACATAGAACTGGACAAACTAGACATGTAACATAGAATGCCCACTCAGATCACACCCTGACCAACCAAAACATAGAAATATACAAAGTAAACTATGGTCAGGGTGTGACAGTACCCCCCCCCCCCCCCCCCCCCCCAAGGTGCGGACTCCGACCGCAAAACCTGAACCTATAGGGGAGGGTCTGGGTGGGCATCTGTCCGCGGTGGCGGCTCTGGCGCTGGACGTGGACCCCACTCCATAATAGTTTTAGTCCACCTCCTTAGCGTCCCTAGATAGGTTACCCTCCTAAATGACAGCTCGGGACAGAGGGGCAGCTCGGGACAGAGGTAGCTCGGGACTGATGGGTAGCTCAGCACTGAGAGGAAGCTCAGCACTGAGAGGAAGCCCAGGCAGGTAGTTGGATCTAGCAGATCCTGGCTGACTGGAGAATCTGGAAGAGTCTGGTCGACTGGCAGATCTGGAAGAGTCTGGTCGACTGGCAGATCTGGAAGAGTCTGGTCGACTGGCAGATCTGGAAGAGTCTGGTCGACTGGCAGATCTGGAAGAGTCTGGTCGACTGGCAGATCTGGAAGAGTCTGGTCGACTGGCAGATCTGGAAGAGTCTGGTCGACTGGCAGATCTGGAAGAGTCTGGTCGACTGGCAGATCTGGAAGAGTCTGGTCGACTGGCAGATCTGGAAGAGTCTGGTTGACTGGCAGCTCCATGCTGACTGGCTGCCCCATGCTGACTGGCAGCTCTGGCTGCTCCATGCTGACTGGCAGCTCTGGCTGCTCCATGCTGACTGGCTGCTCCATGCTGACTGACAGCTCTGGCTGCTCCATGCTGACTGACAGCTCTGGCTGCTCCATGCTGACTGGCAGCTCTGGCTGCTCCATGCTGACTGGCAGCTCTGGCTGCTCCATGCTGACTGGCAGCTCTGGCTGCTCCATGCTAACTGGCGGCCCTGGCTGCTCCATGCTGACTGGCGGCCCTGGCTGCTCCATGCTGACTGGCGGCTCTGGCTGCTCCATGCTGACTGGCGGCTCTGGCTGCTCCATGCTGACTGGCAGCTCTGGCGTCTCCTTGCAGACTGGCAGCTCTGGCGGCTCCTTGCAGACTGGAAGCTCTGGCGGCTCCTTGCAGACTGGCAGCTCTGGCGGCTCCTTGCAAACTGGCAGCTTTGGCGGCATTCTGCAGACTGGCAGCTCTGGCGGCTCCTTGCAGACTGGCAGCTCCTTGCAGACTGGCAGCTCCTTGCAGACTGGCAGCTCCTTGCAGACTGGCAGCTCCTTGCAGACTGGCAGTTCCGAACAGGCGGGAGACTCCGGCAGCGCTGTAGAGGCGGAAAGCTCTGACAGCGCTAAACAGGCGGGAGACTCCGACAGCGCTGAAGAGGAGGAAGGCTCTGGCAGCGCTGGACAGGCGAGGCGCACTGTAGGCCTGATGCGTGGTGCTGGCACTGGTGGTACTGGGCCGAGGACACGCACAGGAAGCCTGGTGCGGGGAGCTGCTACCGGAGGGCTGGGGTGTGGAGGTGGTACTGGAAAAACCGGACCGTGCAGGCGCACTGGAGCTCTTGAGCACCGAGCCTGCCCAACCTTACCTGGTTGAATGCTCACGGTCGCCCTGCCAGTGCGGCGAGGTGGAATAGCCCGCACTGGGCTATGCAGGCGAACCGGAGACACCGAGCGTAAGGCTGGTGCCATGTAAGCCGGCCCAAGGAGACGCACTGGGGACCAGCTGCGTAGAGCCGGCTTCATGGCATTAGGCTCGACGCTCAATCTAGCCCGGCCGACACGCAGAGCTGGAATATACCGCGGGCTATGCACCCGCACTGGAGACACCGTGCGCACCACTGCATAACACGGTGCCTGTCCGGTCTCTCTAGCCCCCCGGTAAGCACAGGGAGTCTGCCCAGGTCTCCTACCTGGCATAGCCATACTCCCTGTTAGCCCCCCCCCAATAAATTTTTGGGGCTGCCTCTCAGGCTTCCATCCGCTACGTCGTGCTGCCTCCTCATATCTGCGCCTCTCAGCTTTCGCCGCCTCCAGTTCTTCCTTGGGGCAGCGATATTCTCCAGGCTGAGCCCAGGGTCCTTTACCGTCCAGTTCTTCCTCCCATGTCCATTTCTCCAGGTGGTGCAGCCTCTCCCACTGCAGCTGCTCCTGCTGCTGCTGCCTCTGTTGACACGCTGCTTGGTCCGTTGGTGGTGGGTGATTCTGTAACGGTTTTCTGTTTGAGAAGGAGAGTCGGACCAAAATGCAGCGTGTAGATTGCGATCCATGTTTTAATAAACAAACGTAAACACAAATCAATACAAACACTACAAAATAAAGGACGTAATGAACGTAACGAAAACCTAAACAGCCCTATCTGGTGAAAACACATAGACAGGAACAATCACCCACAAGCACACAGTGAAACCCAGGCTACCTAAATATGGTTCCCAATCAGAGACAATGACGAACACCTGCCTCTGATTGAGAACCAAAGACATGTAACATAGAATGCCCACTCAGATCACACCCTGACCAACCAAAACATAGAAATATACAAAGTAAACTATGGTCAGGGTGTGACATCCAGGCTATTCTCACAGTACAGTTCCTACACTGTAAATGTGTCACCATACATTTTACAGTAATTTACAGGCAGCAAAATTCTGTACGCCTACTGTAATATACAGTGCCTTGCGAAAGTATTCGGCCCCCTTGAACTTTGCGACCTTTTGCCACATTTCAGGCTTCAAACATAAAGATATAAAACTGTATTTTTTTTGAGAAGAATCAACAACAAGTGGGACACAATCATGAAGTGGAACGACATTTATTGGATATTTCAAACTTTTTTAACAAATCAAAAACTGAAAAATTGGGCGTGCAAAATTATTCAGCCCCTTTACTTTCAGTGCAGCAAACTCTCTCCAGAAGTTCAGTGAGGATCTCTGAATGATCCAATGTTGACCTAAATGACTAATGATGATAAATACAATCCACCTGTGTGTAATCAAGTCTCCGTATAAATGCACTTGCACTGTGATAGTCTCAGAGGTCCGTTAAAAGCGCAGAGAGCATCATGAAGAACAAGGAACACACCAGGCAGGTCAGAGATACTGTTGTGAAGAAGTTTAAAGCCGGATTTGGATACAAAAATATTTCCCAAGCTTTAAACATCCCAAGGAGCACTGTGCAAGCGATAATATTGAAATGGAAGGAGTATCAGACCACTGCAAATCTACCAAGACCTGGCCGTCCCTCTAAACTTTCAGCTCAAACAAGGAGAAGACTGATCAGAGATGCAGCCAAGAGGCCCATGATCACTCTGGATGAACTGCAGAGATCTACAGCTGAGGTGGGAGACTCTGTCCATAGGACAACAATCAGTCGTATATTGCACAAATCTGGCCTTTATGGAAGAGTGGCAAGAAGAAAGCCATTTCTTAAAGATATCCATAAAAAGTGTTGTTTAAAGTTTGCCACAAGCCACCTGGGAGACACACCAAACATGTGGAAGAAGGTGCTCTGGTCAGATGAAACCAAAATTGAACTTTTTGGCAACAATGCAAAACGTTATGTTTGGCGTAAAAGCAACACAGCTCATCACCCTGAACACACCATCTCCACTGTCAAACATGGTGGTGGCAGCATCATGGTTTGGGCCTGCTTTTCTTCAGCA
Organism: Oncorhynchus mykiss; assembly: GCF_057628025.1. Taxonomy (NCBI): domain Eukaryota; kingdom Metazoa; phylum Chordata; class Actinopteri; order Salmoniformes; family Salmonidae; genus Oncorhynchus; species Oncorhynchus mykiss. Next base: position 12,169,110 of record NC_143043.1, on the reverse strand, counting down.
GGGACAGGGAAGATGGTTAAAATGGATGGGAAGATGGATGGAGCCAAGTACAGGACCATTCTGGAAGAAAACCTGATGGAGTCTGCAAAAGACCTGAGACTGGGACGGAGATTTGTCTTCCAACAAGACAATGATCCAAAACATAAAGCAAAATCTACAATGGAATGGTTCAATGGAATGGTTCAATAATAAACATATCCAGGTGTTAGAATGGCCAAGTCAAAGTCCAGACCTGAATCCAATCGAGAATCTGTGGAAAGAACTGAAAACTGCTGTTCACAAATGCTCTCCATCCAACCTCACTGAGCTCGAGCTGTTTTGCAAGGAGGAATGGGAAAAAATGTCAGTCTCTCAATGTGCAAAACTGATAGAGACATACCCCAAGCGACTTACAGCTGTAATCGCAGCAAAAGGTGGCGCTACAAAGTATTAACTTAAGGGGGCTGAATCATTTTGCACGCCCAATTTTTCAGTTTTTGATTTGTTCAAAAAGTTTGAAATATCCAATAAATGTCGTTCCACTTCATGATTGTGTCCCACTTGTTGTTGATTCTTCACAAAAAAATACAGTTTTATATCTTTATGTTAGAAGCCTGAAATGTGGCAAAAGGTCGCAAAGTTCAAGGGGGCCGAATACTTTCGCAAGGCACTGTAAATACTGTAAATATAAATACTGTATCAAAGAAAGTACTGTGTAATGACACACACAGTGCAATACTGTAAAATGTAATGAATTGATGCAATTCATTGAGGGAAGAAGAGGTTTGTGTGTCACAGTATTTTCTTAAATTACAAAGTATTGGTGTAAGCAGGTTGGCTGCAAAGGTATTCATAAATATTTGATGTTCTATACTGAGCAAAAATATAAACAACAATTTCAAAGATTTTACTGAGTTACAGTTCATATGAGGAAATCAGCCAATTGAAATAAAGTAATTAGGTCCTAATCTGTAGATTTCACATGACTGGAAATATGTTGGTCACAGATACCTAAAAAAAAATGGGCCTCACAATAGGCCTCATAATTTTGTCGCAGTATTTGTATGCGTCGATAAAATGTAATAGTGTTCGTTGTCCGTAGCTTATGCCTGTCCATACCATAAACCCACCGTTGCGGTGATTTCCTCATGGGGCACTCTGTCAACAATGTTGACATCAGCAAACTGCTCGCCCACATTACTCCAGACACATGGAGTACGTTGGACGTACAGCCAAATTCTCCAAAATGACATGGAGGCGGCTAGTGGTAGAGAAATTAACATTCAGTTCTCTGGCAACAGCTCTGGTGGACATGCCAATTGCACGCGCCCTCAAAACTTGAGACATCTGTGGCATTGTGTTGTGTGACAAAATTGCACATTTCAGAGTGGCATTTTATTGTTCCCAGCACAAGGTGCACCTGTGTAATGACCATGCTCTTTAAACAGCTTCTTGATATGCCACACTTGTCAGGTTGATGGATTATCTTGACAAAGGATAAATGCTCACTAACAGGGATGTAAACAAATTTGTGCACAACATTTCCGAGAAATAAGCTTTTTGTGCGTTTGGAACATTTCTGGGATCCTTTATTTCAGCTCATGAAACATGGGACCAACACTTTACATTGCATTTATATTTCTGTTCAGTATATATCACTCACACTTCTAGGCTTCCAAAATGCGAGCAACTACAGGGCAAAATGGACCAAAAGGACATTGCGAGATACGTAACCAATTAAGGTTTAAGACCAATCTGTTCCACATACATTTTAGATTGACGAGTCACTAAAAACACATAGGAGTTAAATTGGTACAGCGTTCTCACTCTCAAGTGCAACAAAAATGGTCTCCTACAAGGCACGCCTCGAAATATGTTAATGAGCCAGAAACAACAATACCGTGCACCCAACGGTGGTCAAAATGTGTTTCATCATTTACAGTATGCTGAAGTAAAACGTTTCCTATAATACCTCAAATTACAATATAAATGCAAATGTTCCGTTACAGTGTATGTTATGACCCAATGGGTTGGTTTGATTTCCATGCTCTCCACCAATAGGCATAACACTTGTAACAAGTTAGATAAATAGTTATTTTCATGCTACTACAATTACATTGTTGACAGCAGACAGGTTAGGGTCAGGTGGGAAATATACTCGAACCTGGTCCTCACACACGTGTGCACGTGCACACTGCTGTGATGTGTAATGTACTGAGACAGCTGGGTCCCCAATAATGATACAGAACCACCTCAGGTTTGGTGGGAAGAGTAAAATAAAACACAACACTGTCGCTCTAAATCACAGCTATACGAACCAGCAGCCACACCTACACCACACCAGCGATGAAATAAGTACCCAATTGCCTGACTAAAAGTAAAGATACCTTAATATTAATAGGAAATGACTCAAGTAAAATACATCCAGTGAAATACTACTTGAGTAAAAGTCTGAAAGTATTTGGTTTAAATTATACTTAAGTATCAAAAGTAGAAATCTACTCAAATTGCTAATATTAAGGAAACCAGATGGCCCAATTCTCATGTTTTTTTAATTTAAGGACAGCCAGGGGCACAGTAGAACATGCAGACATAATTTACAAACAAAGCATTTGTGTTTAGTGAGTCTGCCAGATCAGAGGCAGTAGGGATGACCAGGGATGTTCTCTTAATAAGTGTGTGAAGTGGACCATGTTCCTGTCCTGCTAAGCATTCAAAATGTACTTTTGGGTGTCAGGGAAAATGTATGGAGAAAATGTATGGAGATAAAAAGTACATTATTTACTTTAGGAATCAAATCAAATCAAATTGTATTTGTCACATGCGCCAAATACAACTGGTGCAATGTGTGAAATGCTTACTTACAAGCCCTAACCAACAATGCGGTTAAAAAAAATGTAATAATGTAAAAAATATGAATACGAAATAAAAGTAACAAGTAATTAAAGAGCAGCAGTAAAATAACAATAGCGAGACTATATACAGGGGGTACTGGAACACACTCAATGTGCGGGGGCATCGGTTAGTCGAGGTAATATGTACATCTAGGTAAAGTTATTAAAGTGACTAAGCATAGATAATAACAGAGAGTAACAGCAGTGGATAGGGGGGGGGGGGCAATGCAAATTGTCTGGGTAGCCATTTGATTAGATGTTCAGGAGTCTTACGGCTTGGGGGTCCAAGCTGTTTAGAAGCCTCTTGGACCTAGACTTGGCGCTCCGGTACTGCTTGCCATGCGTTAGCAGAGAGAACAGTCTATGACTTGGGTGGCTGGAGTCTTTGACAATTTTTAGGGCCTTCATTTGACACTGCCTGGTATAGAGGTCCTGGATGGAAGGAGGCCTGGCCCCAGCGATGTATAGGGCCGTACGCACTACCCTCTGTAGTGCCTTGTGATTGGAGGCCGAGCAGTTGCCATACCAGGCAGTGATACAACCAGTCAGGATGATCTTGATGTTGCAGCTGTAGAACCTTTTGAGGATCTGAAGACCCATGCCAAATCTTTTCAGTCTCCTGAGGGGGTATAGGTTTTGTTGCATTTCATGGCTACTGACGTGAGTGCTACGGGTCGGAAGTAATTTAGGCAGGTTACCTTAGTGTTCTTTGGCACAGCGACTATGGTGGTTTGCTTGAAACATGTTGGTATCACAGACTCAGACAGGGAGAGGTTGAAAATATCAGTGAAGACACTTGCCAGTTGGTCATCGCATGCTCGGGGTACACATCCTGGTAATTCGTCTGGCCCTGCGGCCTTGTGAATGTTGACCTGTTTAAAGGTCTTACTCACATCAGCTGCGGAGAGCGTGATCACACAGTCTTCTGGAACAGCTGATGCTCTCATGCATGTTTCAGTGTTACTTGACTCGAAGCGAGCATAGAGGTAATTTAGCTCCTCTGGAAGGCTAATGTCACTGGGCAGCTCTCGGCTGTGCTTCCCTTTGTAGTCTGTAATAGTTTGCAAGCCCTGCCACATCCGACGAGCGTCGGAGCCGGTGTAGTACAATTCGCTCTTATTGACGCTTATCTTGTTTGATGGTTCATTGGAGGGCATAGCGGATTAAGCTTCCGGGTTTGAGTTCTGCTCCTTGAAAGCGGCAGTTCTAGCCTTTAGCTCAGTGCGGATGTTGCCTGTAATCCATAGCTTCTGGGTGGGGTATGTACGTACAGTCACTGTGGGGACTATGTCATCGATGCACTTATTGATGAAGCCAGTGACTGATGTGGTGTACTCGTCAATGCCATTGGAAGACTCCCGGAACATATTCTAGTCTGTGCTAGCAAAAAAGTCCTGTAGCTGCTTCATCTGACCACTTTTTTATTGACCGAGTCACTGGTGCTTCCTACTTTACTTTTTGCTTGTAAGCAGGAATCAGGAGGATAGAATTATGGTCAGGTTTTCCAAATGGAGGGCGAGGGAGAGCTTTGTATGTGTCTCTGTGTGTGGAGTAAAGGTGGTCTAGAGTTTTTTTCCCCCTTTGGTTGCACATTTAACATGCTAGTGGAAATTTGGTGAAACGGATATAACTTTCCCTGCACTAAAGTCCCCGGCCACTAGGAGCGCCACCTCTGGATGAGCATTTTCCTATTTGCTTATGGCGTTATACAGTTCATTGAGTGTGGTCTTAGTGCCAGCATCGGTCTGTGGTGGTATGTAGACAGCTACACAAAATGCAGATGAAAACTCTCTAGGTAGATAATGTGGTCTACAGTTTATCATGAGATCCTCTACCTCGGGCGAGCAAAACCTTGAGACTTCCTTAGATATCGTGCACCAGCTGTTGTTTACAAATATTTCATCGACCGCCACCCCTTGTCTTACCAGAGGCTGCTGTTCTATCCTGCTGATACAGTGTAAAACCTGCCAGCTGTATGTTGTTCATGTCGTCGTTCAACCACGACTAGGTGAAACATAACATATTACAGTTTTTAATGTCCCGTTGGTAGTTTAATCTTGCTCATATGTCATTGATTTTATTTTCCAATGATTGCACGTTAGCCAGTAGAACGGATGGCAGTGGGGGTTTACTCACTCGCCTACGAATTCTCAGAAGGCAGTCTGACCTTCGCCCTCTTTTTCTCCGTCTTCTCTTCACACAAATGACGGGGATTTGGGCCTGTTCCCGAGAAAGCAGTATTTCCTTCACGTCAAAATCATTAAAAGAAAAAGCTTTTACCAGTTCGTGGTGAGTAATCGCTGTTCTGGTGTTCAGAAGTTATTTTCGGCCATAATAGACGGTAGCAGCAACATCAAATCAAATCAAAGTGTATTTGTCACGCGCGCCGAATACAACATTTTCACAGTGAGTGAAATGCTTACTTACAGGCTCTAACCAATAGTGCAAAAAAAGGTATTAGGTGAGCAACAGGTAAGTAAAGAAATTAAAACAGCAGTAAAAAGACAGTTGAAAATAACAGTAGCGAGGCTATATACAGGCTGATTGAGGTAGTATGTACATGTAGATAAGGTTAAAGTGACTATGCATATATGCATATATGATGAACAGAGAGTAGCAGTAGCGTAAAAGAGGGGTTGGCGGGTGGTAGGTGGCGGGACACAATGCAGATAGCCCGGTTAACGAATGTGCGGGAGCACTGGTTGGTCGGGCCAATTGAGGTAGTATGTATATGAATGTATAGTTAAAGTGACTATGCATATATGATAAACAGAGAGTAGCAGCAGCGTAAAAGAGGGGTTGGGGGGCACACAATGCAAATAGTCTGGATAGCCATTTGACTACCTGTTCAGGAGTCTTATGGCTTGGGGGTAAAAACTGTTGAGAAGCCTTTTTGTCCTAGACTTAGCACTCCGTTAGCGCTTTCCATGCAGCAGTAGAGAGAACAGTCTATGACTGGGGTGCCTTATGTTATGTACATTATGTACATTAATATTATGTACACACATGGGAAGTGAAGTAGAAGTAAAAGTTGTCAAAAAATATAAATACTAAAGTAAAATACAGATACCCCAAAAATGACTTAAGTAGTACTTTACACCACTGCACCACACACACCAAAGTGGCCCATTCCAGTCTAAGCTGCAATGAAACAGCATAGTCTAAATGTGGGAATGATGTGCCATTACATACCATTCATCATGCAATTCTAAATAATTTCCAGTAGCATATTGTCTAATAAGTGTTAATGTATCTTTATGGTAGTTGTTAAGTAGTTCCCATGCTGGTATTAGGGTGTTAAACTTGTTTTAAATGACTACAGAATTCAGAATTCATGTTTTGTTTCTGTCTCTTACTGAACCTCTATATAAAGAGACTACAGTAAGAGCACTCCATCTTCTCAGCTGCACCCAGTCCACTGAAGCATCCTCCTATTGCCCCAAAATGGCTGACATTCCTGTTGACTGCTCTCCAGTGTTTGCTCCAAATGACAGTGCAGCAGTTCAACCAGTTGCAGCTCAACCCCATCTGTTTAAAGGACACTCCATCACACTGCGTGGGTTTAAGCAATTTTGATATTAGTGTGTCACATAATGGGGTTGATCCTAGCCAACAGCTCTAGAGATTTGAAACTCCTTGAATTGAAAAGTAGTGACTGTGCTTCTCACTACATAGCAAATTCCCCAGTGTTAAATTAACACTGAAAGTGTAGACCCGTATAGACACTGAACAGTGTTGAATTAACACACTGCTTAGTGTAAAAGCTTGATTTACATGTTTCCCTTTCAAATGAAAGCTAGGTTACCATCCAATTGGCAACATATTTTCATAAATGCCCTTTGGCTGATCCATTTGTGGTTTCAGGGTGGGTGAAAACAGAGTTGGGTGCTGTGGAATCGGTGGAGGTAACCAGAAGTGGTCTTGTGATAATTGTTTGTGTTTCTGCTGGTCAGAGGGAGAAGGCGCTCCGTGTCAAGCGAATGGGGAAAAGAGATGTGAATTGTTTTGCTACCAAGAAAAGGGCACCATTGAAAGGAGTGATTACAGGGGTAGCGGTAAATGTGAAAGTTAACCAACTGAAGGGGAAGATTCCCGGTGTCTGTGATGCTCGTCGTTTGGTGTGACGCAGACAGGGTGGCGTGAGAGGTGAAACAGAAGAGTTGTTCTTTTGAGTTTTGTGTTGAGTCTTTGCCCAACAAGGTGATGCTAGGATATATAAGTTATCCCGTAGAAGCTTTTATGCCAAATGCATTACATTGTTACAGGTGTCAAGCTTATGGGCATGTGGCAGCAGTGTGTAGGAGGGAGGTAGGTGTGCAGAAGGGCATGAGACAAAGGAATGTGTAGTATTAGGGAAAGAAGCGGTATGTGTTAATTGTAGGGGTGCCCATGTGGCTGGGGATCAGAAATGTCCGGTGCAGGTTGAGGTTACCAGGGTTAGAGTAGTGCAGAGGGTGTCGTATGCTGAGGTAGTGAAGACAGTAGAGGAAGATGGGTCAAGGTGGATGGATCCTGAGAGGCGTGATTTGAGTGGTAGATCTGTACCAGTACACAGGGTTAGGCCAACAAGTGATACATGCTTCAGTAAAATGTGATTTCTTTGCGAAAAACTAAATATATTTAGATAGTGGAGTAGGGTGGTGGGTTTTTAATGAGTTAGATGGTAGGGTATTTGTTGATTTTTTAAATGTACATTTCCCAAAAAAATTAAGCTAAGTATAAGGGAGTTTTACTCCAGTCTTCGCTTGAAAAAAGATTTTCATGCAAATATTCTAAAATCTGCACAAAAACAATATGCACATTTTCCCACCAGAGATGTGTTTCCATCTAATTGACTTGTTGCAGATAAAAAGCTGTGCATGATAACGTAGCGCTCATAAAAAAGACATTTTGTGGTTACATTTCCGTGTAGCAAATAGAAAAATGTTAAGTAGGTTTCCATCACATGTTCAACTCTATTGATGGTTTTCTCACAAAAACTGTTTGCGTTATATAGCGAGTGTGCCCACTCTGGTATTGGCACGTGCACTCTAGCCAAAATTATATATATTATACGTGCGTATATATACATGCATATATTATATGTGCGTATATTCTACATGATGAGATTATTATAGAGAATTTTGTTATTTGTTTTTAAACAGCAGCCAAACATCGATTATCATGTCACCAGAATAAAACCCTCGATATTTATTGGAAAGGAGCATCAAGCTCATCCCCGTGCACTATCCCCACCCTGTGAAGTTCATCATCATTTATTTCATCTGTAGCCTAATAAACTGCATGCTTTCGTCGTAGACAACATGTCGTAGACAACATCATCTTATGACTCCAAGTTTACTTTGATATGATGGCTGTTATATCAATATTTGCGCATAAAACTTTTCCACCCACATACTTCTCTTAATGCATCTTACAGACGCAAAAAGATCACACCTTCTCTGGTGAATTTTGTTAAGTCGACATTTGCAAAGTTTACCGGAACATTTTCTGTTCCCATCAGGCCTGTCATGACATGTTTCATCCGACATGTACTTTAATCACATAAAAAGGTTGGATGTAAACCTGGTTGGTGACATGCTTGTTGCAGTCATCTATTTTCAGTCCTATGGACTATGGAAGTGAATTTGTTGTAATTAAAATGTAATCATTTAAAGTATACGATTTTAATAATGACATATATGCTCAGGATCTCACTTGGTGAACTCCCGATGACTGAAAATGGATGAATGCAACAAGCAGGTCTCTGTCATTAACAAATACGGTCATGGGTGGTAACTCTGCAATTCACTTGAAAGGCAAGACACTAGGAAATGAGTATTTACACCAAGCAGTGTGTGAATTTAACACTGTTCCAGTGTCTATACTGGTTCACACTTTGAGTGTTGATTTAACCATGGAGAATTTGTTGTGTACTAACAGTGCCAGCTCCTCTCATCTATTTACCGGTGTTTTAACTTAGAAAGGTGGTTAGGTGTTAATAAAACAAACAGAAAATAGCCTACGATGTACTACACTACACAGTGAAGATCGAGATATCTTGTAATACTCTATTATTATGGTATGAAGTATTATATGAAATAGTAGCTATAATGAAGTAATATTAAAGACCTGAAGCAGATAATAATAATTAGGTTGGTGCCTATATTTATTCTACTTCACACATGTTCAACTGTGTATTACACATATGTGTGAATTGGAAATGTGTTTTTTACATATTCCAACTCCCCCTGAGACACTCTCAGATAGTGGGTCACGGCCAGAGTCTGCCATGATCAAAGGCAATTAGGGTTAAGTGCCTTGCTCAAGGGCACATCGCAGATTTTCACCAGCAACCATTCAATTACTTGCCCAACTCTCTAACCGCAGGTGTCCCTGCTGCCCTCATATAAAACATTAGGGAGGGAACAGTGGATTTTAATGGTTTTCAGGGTGGTGAGTAAGACGTTTTCATTTATTACAATGAGATCTGACTTCTCTTCTGCAGTGAAAGCTAAGGGGAACTCCCTCTATGGCACACGAGTCAAACTCATTCCATGGAGGGCTGAGTGTCTGTGGCTTTTTGTTCCTCCCGTGTACTTGATTAATTAATGAATGTCACTAATTAGTACGGAACTCCTCTCGCCTGCATGTCTTGGTCTTAATTGAAAAGAAAAACCAAAAACCAGCAGACACTAGGCCCTCCATGGAATGAACTTGACACCCCTGCTCAATTGCAATGGGAAACTATACACAAACACAAACACACGTTTACATGTATAATTTGCGTCAATGTAATGTATTGATCATTACGTCCGTCATTGCGTTTCATTTATTGCATGCATTCATTGGTGTTTTGAATGGCTAGAAGAGTTGTTGGGAAGGATGGAGGAAACGGCGGTTTGTGGCTAGCGTTTCCTGTACACATGAGACAACCATTCTCTATTTCTCACTGTGGAAAAGCACCCTAAAAACCACAGCCATTCCCTTTCAAATGAGCATAACACCCCTCATACCAAATAGTTGCATTACTGACTTTTGTCTCTTTTATTAATATCAAAATCACACATGGGACTGCTCCTTTCTTTGTTTGGGGAAAGTCATACTCGTCTAAAAATCCAGTCCCCAAATCAAATAATCTCTTCATGTCGGATTTAAAAATGATTTACTATCACATACTCTGCTTTGTGTGCAATACATAATTGATTATCATTGAGGACATTGTATTTATTCAGTTATTGTCTCTCGCTTTTAACCACAAATAATTAAAGTTAAAGTTTTCCTTAAAATAAAGCTACACAGTTGAACTGGACAGTTTTCATCTAAATATGTTCACTTGTCTTGTCTTGTCTTGTGTGGGTTTTGCTGCTTTACTGAGCATCGCTAACAGAGAATTGTAAATGAAGACGTCTGAACAACAGAACAATATCATAGGCCACCATGTTTAGTTTGTGTAGTAAAGTAGACAACTTTACCTATCAACCGGAATCTATGGACACCTTCATAATTACGAAAGTAATTTACCAACAGTAACCCCTAAACAACACACATGTAGTGAATTTCAGGTAAATCAAATCAAATCAAATTTATTTGTCACATACACATGGTTAGCAGATGTTAATGCGAGTGTAGCGAAATGCTTGTGCTTCTAGTTCCGACAATGCAGTAATAACCAACGAGTAATCTAACTAACAATTCCAAAACTTCTACCTTATACACACAAGTGTAAAGGGATAAAGAATATGTACATAAAGATATATGAATGAGTGATGGTACAGAGCGGCATAGGCAAGATGCAGTAGATGGTATCGAGTACAGTATATACATATGAGATGAGTATGTAAACAAAGTGGCATAGTTTAAAGTGGCTAGTGATACATGTATTACATAAAGATGCAGTAGATGATACAGAATACAGTATATACGTATGCATATGAGATGAATAATGTAGGGTATGTAAACATTATATTAAGTAGCATTGTTTAAAGTGGCTAGTGATATATTTTACATCAATTCCCATCAATTCCGATTATTATAGTGGCTGGAGTTGAGTCAGTGTGTTGGCAGCAGCCACTCAATGTTAGTGGTGGCTGTTTAACAGTCTGATGGCCTTGAGATAGAAGCCGTTTTTCAGTCTCTCGGTCCCAGCTTTGATGCACCTGTACTGACCTCGCCTTCTGGATGATAGCAGGGTGAACAGGCAGTGGCTCGGGTGGTTGTTGTCCTTGATGATCTTTATGGCCTTCCTGTGACATCGGGTGGTGTAGGTGTCCTGGAGGGCAGGTAGTTTGCCCCTGGTGATGCGTTGTGCAGACCTCACTACCCTCTGGAGAGCCTTGTGGTTGTGGGCGGAGCAGTTGCCGTACCAGGCGGTGATACAGCCCGACAGGATGCTCTCGATTGTGCATCTGTAGAAGTTTGTGAGTTCTTTTGGTGACAAGCCAAATTTCTTCAGCCTCCTGAGGTTGAAGAGGCGCTACTGCGCCTTCTTCACGATACTGTCTGTGTGGGTGGACCAATTCAGTTTGTCTGTGATGTGTCGCGCGAGGAACTTAAAACTTACTACCCTCTCCACTACTGTCCCATCGATGTGGATAGGGGGGTGTTCCCTCTGCTGTTTCCTGAAGTCCACAATCATCTCCTTAGTTTTGTTGACGTTGAGTGTGAGGTTTTTTTCCTGACACCACACTCCGAGGGCGCACCCTTGTGGGGTCCCAGTGTTGAGGATCAGCGGGGTGGAGATGTTGTTACCTACCCTCACCACCTGGGGGCGGCCTGTCAGGAAGTCCAGAACCAAGTTGCACAGGGCGGGGTCGAGACCCAGGGTCTCGAGCTTGATGATGAGTTTGGAGGGTACTATGGTGTTAAATGCTGAGCTGTAGTCGATGAACAGCATTCTCACATAGGTATTCCTCTTGTCCAGATGGGTTAGGGCAGTGTGCAGTGTGGTTGAGATTGCATCGTCTGTGGACCTATTTGGGCGGTAAGCAAATTGGAGTGGGTCTAGGGTGTCAGGTAGGGCAGAGGTGATATGGTCCTTGACTAGTCTCTCAAAGCACTTCATGATGACAGAAGTGAGTGCTACGGGGCAGTAGTCGTTTAGCTCAGTTACCTTAGCTTTCTTGGGAACAGGAACAATGGTGGGCCTCTTGAAGCATGTGGGAACAGCAGACTGGTATAGGGATTGATTGAATATGTCCGTAAACACACCAGCCAGCTGGTCTGCGCATGCTCTGAGGACACGGCCAGGGATGCCATCTGGGCCTGCAGACTTGCCAGAGTTAACACGTTTAAACGTTTTTCTCACGTTGGCTGCAGTGAAGGAGAGCCCCGCAGGTTTTGGTAGCGGGCCGTGTCAGTGGCACTGTATTGTCCTCAAAGCGAGCAAAGAAGTTGTTCTTGTCCCATCGCGCACTAGTGACTCCTGTGGAGGGCAGGGTGCAATGCATGCTGACACGGTTGCCAGGTGTATGGTGTTTCCTCTGGCACATTGGTGTGGCTGGCTTCCGAGTTAAGCGGGTGTTGTGTCATGAAGCAGTGCGGCTTGGATGGGTTGTGTTTCGGAGGACGCATGCCTCTCCTGAGTCGTACAGATTGCAGCGATGGGACAAGACTAACTACCAATTGGATACCACGAAATTGGGGAGAAAAAGGTGAAACAAATATAGCCTCTTACAAGACAAGTCTCAAAATATGTTAATGAGCAAGAAACAACAATACCATGCACCCACTAGTGTTCAGAAGGTTTATGGCACTGTATTCTGATTTACAGTGATTTACTAGCAGCAATTGGCCAGTAAGCTATTGTAGAATTTCAGGACAAGGTTAGTTGAATTCCATAAAATACAGTATATTACTGTAACCTGTGGGGCTACAGCATTCTCACTAACAGGTGCAACAAATATAGCCTCTTACAAGGCACGCCTTAAAATATGTTAATGAGACAGACCCTTACATCTGGCCATTACATTTTCCCACAAAGCACCATACTTTATACTCTAAAAATTACTGTTGAAATTTCATAAAGGTCTTTGAGTGTGCTGTAAAACAAATGTATTGTATTTTACTGTGCATTCTACGGTAATCTACTATATTCAGTTTATACAGTATCCTACTGTTGATTTATATAGTAAGCAACTGATCAAATAAAATAAACAACTAGCAGGGTGGTTAAAAAGATAAGAAAGAAGTCCTAAAAATGCTTCTCTGTGACATCACAGGGTAAGATTAATAGTTTAAAAAAACCTGCAACAAATGTCTAGCCAGAGGGATGGTATTTTCTTGCTCCCCACGTGTTTGAAAATCACTGTTTTAAATTTTAAATGTTTTAACTTTTGTTGATGTCATCGGGTAGAACTTCTTATCTTATATATTTTTCCTCAAAATGTAGAAATGTGTTGTTTTCACATATACACACAATAGTATTGTGCTGGAGATATTGAAAATGAGATTGAAAAGTGGTGGAGCTGCCCTTTAATTTCCAGGTTGCTTTTTGGAAAACCCTATCAGAACAGTGTCTATGCAAGTCTCGTGAATCTCAAAAATCATGTTCACTGACTGTTTCGCTACAATTAGTACGATCTGTAAAAGCAGCGGAAGTCTTTTCAACATGTATTCTAACCTGTAGAAGCACACACATGCTATCTACACCATAGTTGTACATCATGTGTGCATCATGTGTAGTTTGCTGTCAGAAGTCAAATTATTCCTTTTAGGGATACACAATGTAAGGGAAAGAGAGAGTGAGAAGAGAGAGAGAGAGAGCAGAGAGGCGCGAGAGAAAGAATAAGTGAAAAGGGGAGATTGAGAGGCTCCCATCATATACCACCCACACATATTCCATCCTCTTCTCCGCCCGCCCGCCCGCCAGCCAGTCCATTACCTTCATGTAAATGACAGCTCTCTGTGTCTTGCAGTACAGAGAGAAAAGCACTGTTACCATCACAATATAGTGTAGGCCAGAGGAAGTTGTATCACTGTTAAACCCACACAAAGTAGTCCTCTATATTGCCCACCCACTCCCACAACACTCACAGCTAGGTGGGGGAGGCAGTGGAAGCAGAGAGGACAGAAATCCCAGTTAGCACCACTGTCAAACCCATATAAATGTCGTCCTTCGCCCTACTCCTCACACAGCTGAATGGGCCAGGCAAAGGGGAGCATAAACGCCTCTGCCTATACTGAGACTACGCCTTTTTTTTTTAGGAACTCAACTTATTGTTGAGAGTTACAAAAGTAAAATACACAAGGTGCAATTTCAAAATGTGGTAGTGCTTCAGCAGTTTTCCACGTGGTATGTCAGTCAATGACAGTCACTGACATTCACTCAATTTGCCCATGTCAAATGTTTTGATCGCTAGATAAGTTAGTCTAGCAAGCTATGTAAACCTTGTACTAATCATCACCAAATGACTTACCGGTGCAGGCAGGGCATGTGCCCTGGGACCCTGACCTCCAGGGGCCCTGACCTCCAGGGGCCCTGACCTCCAGGGGCCCTGACCTCCAGGGGCCCCTTCTTGATTTTGTTAGTCACAAAAATGTCCCTCCACCCCATGCCAAAATGAGTAGAATTGCATACATTTGTTTTAAAACTACAACATTTTCTCTACTCACCATGCCAAAATGTGAAGAACAGCAGGTAAGTCATTTTAACACCGCTGCCAAGAGGGGGGAGGGGGGCTAAAATGTTTTGGGGGGGTCCCCCAACCAAATCTCGTTTATGGCCCCCAAAAGGCTAGAGGCACTTCTGTGAGGGAAAGAAGGGGGGGGGATTGGCAGAGGCAAAGAGCAGTCACCCACAGCTCTGTCTGACACACTTAGAAAATGACATCAGAACTCTGCGGGTGAAAAGGTGCTTTGAATCACATCCATGACCTTCTCTTCCTCTCTTTATCCACTAACAGTTGATGTCATGGCTTCCAGTGTAGCACCTTTTGCTGATTTCAATACACAGTGAGAGACAAGTCTCTGACCTGCTGTAAATTGAATGATTTTTCTCTGTTCCCAACTGCATACTAAACTGTTTGCAATGACATCAGGCTGACGTCTGTCGTGGTGTCATGGTTAGGGCTGTGGCGGTCACTACATTTTGTGTCAAGCGAATAACTGTCAGTCTCATGGTAATTGACCTCGAATTAACATAAACACATTTAGCATCTCCTGGCTTCCACACTGAGGCTGACCTTTGGAACATCTATATTTTAAAAAGTCTAATAAAACCATGCATATACCTACACCACAATAAATCCATTATGTATTTTAGACAGGTCTAAAGAAGCATGATATGAAGAAAATGTAGTGTATTTCAGAATAGCAAACTCTGAGTTGTCCTTATGTTAGGTCCTGATCTGCCTTTTCCAAATGGCTGTGAGCAACACTAGTTAATTTACCAGACAAGATTTGCTTAGAATTCCGTGGCATTATTTTATATAATTTTATAGTATGAAGAATACAATTGAACAAAGATGAATAAAATAGAAAGGATATTTTCTCCAAACGATTTGAGGGAGTGCACACACGTGGCTATTCTGTGTTGAGTGGTTAACAAAGAAATAGGTATTACAATATGCTTCATTTAGAGTTACTAATGTACGTTTAGTTGTTCTACAAACATTGGGCTATATGTTTTTTAATACATTGTAAGGCTGCATGATGCAACTCTAATGATGATTTGGAAAAAAGTTGCTTGAAAGGCATGAACCCTGCTTTGTTTTTTTGCACAGGCTGTACACACTTCATCAGTCTCTCGTTCACAATTTGACAAGCACCTGATAATGCCTAGAACTTTACGGCGGCATCCCCTTCGTGTGGCCGTAATGCACCCTAAAAAGAATCCAGGCCTTTTGCGGCCAATGACCGTTGTACCCTTCTCTCTGAGTGCATTGTGCTCCATCACCTAATCTGGTCTTTCTCACAGGCTACAAGTGAAGACAGACACTTCGGGGACGCAACTGCATATGCGTCCTTATTCAAATCAGAGGCGCATATGGAAGATAATTTTAAGAACTGTCCACATTTACTTCTCGTCAGCTAACAAGATGAGTAGGCCTAACGAACAGCAAAAACACTAGCCTATGTCAATCTACTATCCCCCATAGTATAAAAGTTGACCTATTCTATTCTGTGTGTGAAATACATTTTCCAAACATAGTCTTGGACAGTTGTGGGATGCGATAGATCCCAAGTTAATATAACCACTAGCATTAAAAAAAAAAAAATGTTACGCAATGTGGCTGACACAACAGATCAGCTCAAATGTTTTGATAAATGTTGATTTCTTCACATGATAAGCACAGCAATGTGCACTAGGTGGTATTAGCTTGAATGTTCCATTAGCAGGAAAACATCTTTATCAGAAGTGACCTGCAAATGTAATTATGCATGTATTGCTTTTATTATAAAAGTGCATTTTTATGGTGAAAATGATCTTTCCCAAACTTGAAACTCACACGCTGCTTATGTATGCCAGTTAGGCTCTACACCCCTTGTAAAGCGGATTAATGTGCTTAATTTTAAGAAGTTATTTGGCCACTTTAGTTGTGATACAAACTGTATTAAAACATATAGGCCTACGGGCCAGGTACATTAGGTGGGTGACTATAATTTGAAAAGGTTGGGCATCATTCACAAGTGATAATATGTAATTCGCAAGTGATAGGCTGATATTGTCACCCATCAGACTATTCTTGATTTAATCTAGTCTTTACATATACTAAACACTATATGTGTGCCATTTGTTTTGATTTTGTTTTGATGGATCATTATCATGCATCTGCATCGAAAAAGGGTCAGAGGGGAAAAATACACATGTCATCTATGCACTTAAATAGCGAATGGAGGACGCTTTTTCCCGTGGTTCATTTTCATGACCAGACAGGTAGGCTGTACTCCTGTTGTAAAGATAAACAATGTGCTTAATATTAGGAAAGTTGCAAAATAAATACAGTAGGCGTAGCCTATAGAAAGCTGATTCTCCTTTTAGTAGAGGCCATCACCATGTTTCTCGCGCAATTGCATAGCCTATTGAAATATTGCACAACATGAGCTTGTGGGCTCTCATGAAGTGTTTGATTCGATTTTCGAAGACATTTGCATTGATGTCAGAGTGATTAGAGGGCCTGAGTACCAAGCAGTTAGCAAGTTTGGTAGGCTACTAATGACCATCAGCTGCATCAGAGCTTGGAGAAGCCTAATCACCATGACTAAACGGTCACATGTAATTTGACTGACTTCATGACTCTTGACCACCTGTGTGGAGGTAATACGGTCACCGCAACAGCCCTAGTCATGGTTAAGTTGTATACTGGTTGTGAAAGGAAGTTTTTTAGAAACCACAAAATATATATTTTTACCTGGTCGTAATCTGACCAGATAACCAAAATATGAAGTTTCCCAGGTGACTTGATGTTGTCATTAAAAATATATATTTAGCTGAATGTAATCTGGTTATCTGACTTCTCTTCAACCAGAAAAACAGTTTACGACCAGAAAATGACATTTTCTGCCAAACGGTGGGACATCATTATGACCAGCCTACTGTAGAAAGGGGACCTGTACAGTGACTCTGTGACAACCACTGCCTCACAAGCTGCTAAACCCTGAGATCCCGCACACTTCCCTTCCATAATATTATGGAGCACTATGGAAACATGGGATAATATTTGGGAGTGGTGGAAAAGACAACGGGCAGGTTATGGACAACATTAACTCCCTTTGACTACACCCTGTTTGGGTTGCTGTTCCCCAGCAAAAGCCATTCAGAATTTCTGATTACAACGTCAACAGGCATATATGTTTTCTCTTCGTCCTTGTATCCTCCGTAGGAAAGCATTTAGTTGCTAATTGACGAGGTACTGCATGTCCCTCAGACAGCAAACCTTTCACAGTGCATGGTTGAGGGATGGATTCTACGTTTTCTTTTAAATGGCATGGATTTCTACATAAATGGCATGGATTTCTACATAAATGGCGTGGATTTCTACACAAATGGCATGGATACATCCTGGCATCACTGTCAACTAAGACAGCTCTCTCTTTCTATATTCCAAGACATATTTTGCAGAGTTGAAGACAATGAAATTGACAAAGAATGTCACACAGAAACATTCTGTTGTGTTTATGACAGTGTGTGTATGTGTAAGGTGGGCTGTGTGTGGGGGTTGACTGGAAACCGCCACTCACACAGCCTCATGTTGTGTGCTCACATATACATATATATATATATATATATATACACACACACACACACACACACACCATGAGGCTCGGGGGTGGAGAGAGAGGCGGTGTTGCTGTTAAGACTGGCATCAGCTCCTTCATGGATTATTCTCACTACAAGAGACAACCTCACTGGAAAGAGAGAGAGAGAGAGAGGGAGAGAGAGAGAGAGAGAGAGAGAGAGAGAGAGAGAGAGAGAGAGAGAGAGAGAGCGAGAGAGAGAGAGGGAGAGAGAGAGAGAGGAAGGGAGAGAGAGAGAGAGAGGAAGGGAGAGAGAGAGAGAGAGAGAGAGAGAGAGAGAGAGGAAGGGAGGGGGAAGAGACAAGCCAGCGGAGGGAGCAGAGACAAAGCTTGCTGACGGAGGAAGTGAAGTGTGCTCTGCAGCATGTGGACCATGTGCTCAGGTAAGAACAACTCCAAGTCCTTTCTGTCCCTGTACACGTCTATTTCTCCCTACCACTCTATTTCTCTCTGTCTTTATGTCTGTTTCTCTGTCCCTGTCTCTCTCTATATTTCTGCATCTCTGTGCCCAGTGGTTGCCATTAGAAAGGCAATTTATTTTTATCAGTTTATTTTATTAGTACTGTTGACTTGTAAACATTACGCACTATCGTATCCAAAGTTCAAACTCCACTCCCTCTTCCCTCAATGTATACCCATGTTTGGAATATATAATGTAAAATTTTCACGGGAGATTTGTGCATAATGGGAGTATATTACAAATATATAATTGCACAGATGTAATATATGGTGAGATTTATCTGCACTTATCGCATTGAAAAAAACAAAATAATTCTGAGGGCATGGATCCTGCTGTTTTCAAGATTTCGGTGCTGAACTGGATGTATATGGTATTGTCCTAGGAGTATATCTTTGTTTTACTGGTTTGTACTGTGAGTATATCTTTGTTTTACTGGTTTGTACTGTGAGTATATCTTTGTTTTACTGGTTTGTACTGTGAGTATATCTTTGTTTTACTGGTTTGTACTGAGAGTATATCTGTGTTTTATTGGTTTGTACTGGGAGTATATCTGTGTTTTACTGGGAATATATCTGCGCTGAAGTTTTGTACTGGTGGTACTGTTGTGGAATGTGTGAGACTTGGCCCCATATCTCTTTGTTCCCTAACTCTTTCTTTCTCTGTGGGGCCGCAAGAGAACAGAGGAATAACACACACACAAACTACGCTAACAGGCACAACACACATGAACACACACACACACACACACACACCCCTCTTGTGGAGAACCAGCCGAAACTTCCCTCCGGTCGGAGAGCTATGTGAGGAATGTGATTATCACGTATTTGTGTTTATTTTATCGCAGCGGGACGCTCACAAAGCAAAGAGGGGACTAGATCAGACAAACGGCTGATGCTGAGTGTGAAACTGTGTGCGTGCGTGCATGCTTGCCTGTGGGTTACTGAAGGTGTGTTAGGGTAAGGAGGAGAGAATGTGTCTGCGAATTTGTTTTAAACCGTTAAACAAAGGAATATGCTCAGTTTCTGAAAGACAAATACCTATGCCTTGTACATACATACTGTTCACCTTTTCTATACACTCACACACACGCAGACTTACACCCACACATGCACTTACAGTCACATGTGCACTCAGTCACTGAGAGCCATGCACCCACTCACCCCAACACCCACGCAACCACCCACACACTCACATGCACAGACTAGCACCCTCCCGCCCACATCCACGCACGCACAACAAGCCCAGCCGTCTGTCGAGCCAAGTACATTACAGAGTTCTTTTAACACACAGCTTCTGAATGGGGGGGATGAATGTGGGGAATTTCAGCTGAAACGTTAGGACAAAAGCCAGGGGGACATTTAAAAGGCATTAACAGATCCATGGGAATCAGGAATGGAACATACACACGCACTTGCTCACTCACACATACATATATATGCACACACACAGGAATTAATATTACACAGACTCGCACACAGGGGCGTTATGCTCCCATTATTTTATAGGGGGCACAAAGTACGTGAAGATGCCCCTGGCAAAATTCTTAGAATTTAGCATTTTTCAAACACCTGAAACATTGTTTCCTGCAATCTAGAGCCATAATCATTATATAAAAAAAAGAAAAAAAGTCCATGGGTCAGAAAATACATGCACGCAACAATGATGTCTCTGTCAATAACAAAAACAGTCATGGGTTGTGACTCTAAAATTCACCCGAAAGGCAAAGCACTCTGGGAAATATTCAAATAAGCAGTGTGCTAATAGTACCATAACCCAAGAATGTGTATTTTCTGAAGTCTAGCAACCTTGTCAGCAGGCATGTCAGCTAATATAGTTATACAATCTACTCTAACTTGATTGATAGCCTGAAATGGCTTGGGAGATTGGGAATCTATCTAGCTGTCTTGCCCATCATTGGTAGCTAAAATCAAATCAAACGCTGTTTATGTCACTCAACACTCTCTCTCCTCCTCCACTGACGATACTGTCGGCACGCACCAGAGCAGGGTTTCCCAAACTTGGTCCTGGGGCCCACCCTGGGTGCACGTTTTTGGCTTTTGCCCTAGTACTACACAGCTGATTCAAATGATCAATGCTTGATGAGGAGTTGGTTATTTTAATCAGCTGCGTGGTGCTAGGCAAAACCAAAACGTGCACCCAGCGGGCGCCCAAGGACCAAGTTTGAGAAACCCGGCTCTAGAGTGTAGCTTCCTGCCTAGCATATCCATGGTGCATCTTAGAAGGAACCGCTTATTAGGGAGAATGGAGGTACTCTTTCACTGGTGTGTGCACCCTCCGCAAAATACTCCTAAAAGATATTTTAATAGATTATTATTATTACACAAACACACACAGAGATGCAGCTCTGGCGTTAGAGGGACAATGGTCTGGGATAAGAGATGACGAGAGACTGGTCATGTTGCGTTTTTGTGTGTTAGAGTGATGAATTGAGAGAGAGAGAGAGAGAGAGAGAGAGAGAGAGAGAGAGAGAGAGAGAGAGAGAGAGAGAGAGATGGAAAGGGGGACCTACATTCACAGGTAAAGAACAGGGATTGAAGTGAATAATGCTCCCAGCTCCCACCACATACCTTACCGTAATTAACTACTGGTCTTCTGTTCAACTGGAGGACAGTAGCACACTTTGTCCTGAATGGTAATACCCTCTCTAGGACAGATGCACACATGCGTAGACTACCTTTAGACATTTTTATTAATTTCTGACTTGAGATACTTGAAATACACCTGGAGAATTAGAAAATTGACTCAAATCGACCATTATCTCCAATGCATGATTTATGGCTAATTACGGTGTATTTAGCTATATGTTAGCTGTACAAAAATTCAACCAAACTTAAAGAGATTCTCCGGTACTTTTGTATACTTTTTAGCCTGTAGTACTGAAAGTAGCGCCCATGAGACAAAAGTGGTCCCCGAAAATGACGTACTACATCACATATGTGCAGATATGTACACCATGTCATTGCTCTCTCTCTCTCGCTCTGCTGTGTGATTCTTGCTAGCTGTGACTCTCAAATGGCAAATGGCTGAATCTCATTGGCTGAAACTCGAATTGCTAGGGGGCTGGCCCATGTGGGGGGAAATGTGGGGAAAATGGCACAGCACAGCTTCCAGAAAACAGTCACTTTCAAAATAGGGATTTTGTGGCTAATTGAGGTAAGACTGTAACTCTGCTCAAAGAATATGCATGTATGAACCACACATTGACAATGTCAGTCCAAAGAACACTTTCAAAATACTTATTAGATGCCAAAATACCGAAACATGTCTATAGGTTTAGGCACTAATTCCGACTAGTTAAGGTTAGGGATAGGGTTCAAACATAAAAACTAAACCGGTGCCTAGCACTGCGATTGAACCCACAATGCTCGGCGTCGTAGCGCACAGTATAAATAACTACTAGATGGTAACACGCACTCTTATTGCCCCTAGTGCAGGGGTGTGTCAAACTCATTTGCCAAAAAATGGTTCTCTAGGAATTTTTTATGCTCTCTGACTGTCTAGCTTTCATTTCCATGATTATAAGTGAGTTGGACACCGTCAAGAATATAGGTCCATCATAATTTCTACACAGTTTCGATTTGGTTTTAGTCATTTTAAAGTATGTTGAGTTTGTCCACACTCCCCCCCCCCCCCCCAAAAAAAAAAAATGTAATAAGAAAACTCAAACCAGATGTGGGCCAGATCGGTAGTGGATGGTTGTAAATTGCCATGGAAAGGAAATGCCATCATTTTAACATTCTAAATATAGCATTTGGGCTGTGATTTCCACAACTTTTCATGTTTGCCAGACCCTCTATGAATAAAAGATCTTACCAGCAGTATCAGTTAATTCCATCAGTAGTAGTTTATCCAAACAAACGCAACATGACTTCTAAAGGACTGGTCAATAGACCTAACCCTGATGGCACAGTCCATTGAAGTACCCCCCACACCTTTCCCAATATTACTGGCACACAGCTTGATGTTTGAACCCATTGATTTCTGAAGGGAATAAGGCAGATCTGTTATGGGCTATAGCAGGTGTTAACTGTAGTCATAGGACTAGTCGATGACATGATACCAGTTTCAAATACCACACAATTTGACGTGATGTTCAGATGAGAAAACAAGTGTTAATTTATTCAGGAAATGTCACAATATGAATGCAATGCATCTGTCACATATGACTCAATAACTACTCAAGTGACAACATTTGTTGAAAAGAGAAAGGGACAGTGAGAGAAAAAAATATTTCAAAGACAGTTTTGGGAAATGTATGCAAATTTATATACACCCCCTTACCAGATCAACCCCCCTCCATCATCCTTTCAGAGAGAGAGAGAGAGAGAGAGAGAGAGACCAATATTCTGTAGGTGAACACCCGTTGCAGTTGTTTCATCTCGTCTCATGATGCTAAAGCACCTTATTATCCTCCACTGTCAAGACGTGAACATTATTGCCCAATGGAGAATGCAGAGATGGAGGAAGAGATAGAGAATGATGGATGAGGAAGGATGGAGGACCTATGACGGAGAGATGGAGGAGAGATGATGAAAGATGGAGAAGGCGTGAAGGTGGAGAGTGTAGGCTATAGAAGATAGATGTACACACTTAAAATAAAATGTTCCTGGAGGATTTTTTTTAGGGGTTCTTCAAGTTGAAACTGTGGGGGAACCCCTATAAGTTCTTTGAACCACCCTCTTTAATGGTTCCTCAAATAACCTTTTGGGTTACATTTTGGGGATTTTAGCGGCAAACCAGAAGTAAAAGATCCAAATATGAGGTATTCTCCCAGCAGAGCCCCAAGTCCAATGGGTATATCCTCTGGCGTGTTGATGTTAATGTGATGATGTTCTCTGTATCCATAGCCAGAATGATTTTGCAGTGCATGGTGATCGAACAGGTTTCCAATGATATTCATCAGATGTGTAGGGAGGGTGCACAGTACATTTTGCAGTGATAAATCAATACTTAAAGAGTCCATTTGAACACTACCTCAGATAACACAAATACATTTTTACAGCAGTGTAGAGAAATGCCTATGAGACCCCATAATGCATTGCTCTTTTACGGTACTGTACTGTAATATAGAATAACAGTGGTTAACTGTTAGTTTTGCTGTAAATGTACAGCCATTTGTAACAGTGAAGGAGAGAGAAGATGAAGGAGAGAACGATTGGGAGAGTTGGGGGATGAGATTGAGAGAGATTTGGACCCCTATGAAACTCTCTCCTCATTGACATTAGAAGGGCATTCTGTAATGGGATTAAAACTCTACTCCAGACCAATACATCAGTCTAATTCAATGAACCACATTTGGTGTCTAAACTAAGAGCAGCAAAAATGTAGGCTAGTCATATATTCTGGAAACCATGAAACTTCATCAGCCTTCATTTCTGTGTCAAGTCGTGTTATGCATAAGAGTGGACTTTCCTGAAATCGTAGCCTACGTGTCACTACACGCACATGGGTCGCGGCAGGGACGGCCCCGGGTGAAAGGGTTTGGTCATTGAGGTCGGTGTCAGGGCGGGCGGGGGACAATCATACAGCCCGGCTGAGGTGAATAGCATGTCTCCCCTTTACCTTCGCTGGAGCAGTAAACCCAGTGGCATTTCCGACTGATTCGGTATGCACACGGAGAAAAGCCCCGCGGCTAGCCAGCGATAAGGGTGGAGGGGAAATTACTTGAGGAAATCGCAGATGAGTGATGGGTTATTTGCATGAAGTGCATTCGTGATTGAGAAAGTCAGTTATTCTCTTTCTGTATTCGTTTGTTAGAGAAACTCCTTTTGGCCTAAGGAGATGTTTATTCTTTTTTGTGTCGCCTGTTTTTGTAGCAGATAACTGCCGAGTGTCGAGCCCACGGAAGGTGTCTGCAACCAGGGGCGCTCTGCTGCACAGCTGTCGGTGTTTGGAGCAGCAAGGAGCGGAGGAAGGAGCCTCGACCCTGGAGACAGACAACCACAAAGTAAGCAACAGCTGTGGACTCGCCGTCTCATCTTTACATGCTAAAATACACTGTTTATATCATGTTAATTCGATGGGATATATTATTGTTTTATTTGCAAAATTGTTTCACATTTTTAATCAACATCAACTTTAGGTTTTAGATTCATGTTTAGACAAGTGTCATTATTTCGTCAGTTAGACCTACATGTAGGCTATCATATTCTACAGTTTGCATTGTATGACAAAGACCAAAGAAGCATTGGCAAATCTGTTGGTGAGCATGGCATTGCAACAGTGTGTGGTCTGCCTTGGCTTTGGCAAGAGTAAGTGTGTGTGTGAGCGTGAGCGTTAGTGCTTGCGTGAGAGAGAGAGAGAGAGAGAGAGAGAGAGAGAGAGAGAGAGAGAGAGAGAGGGGAAGAACGAGAGATGAGATCTGAGAGTGTGGTTGGGTGCAGACAGGATCTCTGTGTGTGTTTTCCCTTCTTTAAGTTGAGGGAGGAGGGGTGGTATGCAAGTCAAGCAAGATGTGTGTGTGTGTGTGTGTGTGTGTGTGTGTGTGTGTGTGTGTGTGTGTGTGTGTGTGTGTGTGTGTGTGTGTGTGTGTGCGTGTGTGTGTGTGTGTGTGCGTGTGTGTGTGTGTGTGTGCGCGTGTGTGGTATGCGAGCTGCTGGAGGACATTCTTGTGTGTGTTTTGGAATGTGATTACCCTGGGGGAGACCCTGTGACTGAGACAGAGAAAGAGAAAGAAAGAAAGAAAGAAAGAAAGGAGGGAGGGAGGACGAGAAAGAAAGAGATTGGAAGAGAGGGGAAGAGAACGAGAGTGAGAGAGTTATATTTTCGATTCTATTAATGTCGGTGGTGATATGATTGACATGCAGGTGACTTTAGTATTGCTACTAGTAATAATAATAATAGTTATATTCATCACCATATCTTTGTGACATTTAATTCAAAGAAAAAAGCCTTTCAAGCAACAACGCAAGCATTCACAATAGGACCAATGGTTAAAGGGCCTTAACACTTGACTTGTTACAAATGGTTTGTTACTTGTTACAAATGGTTTCATGCGAACACTGCTTCTACAATCTCAGTTGAAATGGATGTTAATATGGATGTCATACAACAGGGGGCATTTGTGAGACACACACAACTGTCTCAAGTCCCAGACACTATGTGTTCATATACTACAGTTACCGAAGACACATGATGGCATACCCAATATGAAACACACAGCCTCCACTTATAGAATATCATTTTTTTTCCCGAACAAAGCTGTTTTATATGTGAATGATTCTTTAAAGCATCTTATTGAAGATTTGTAATGGCGACAGTTAAGCTCAGTCATAGTGAATGGGAAAACGTAAAACAGAGTTTCTTCTTAAAAGTGGACAGACGACGAGGTTAGGGTTCTGGTTTGGTTGTTCCTTGGAGGATATTGCTTGTTGTTGGATCTCGATGGGGAATTGAAACGATAGGGACTGCCAAGAATTGCCCACACACAAATGTTACATATTCTAATGAGCAATCTGTCTGGACTGAATACCAATACACTTCACACTACAGGCATATATTATGATGGTGAACATAACCAAGTCTGTTTCAAGGTCTGTAAAATTAGTCCAGGGATTTTACAGCATTGTTATTTGTTCCTATTTTCTGTCCCCTACATGCTTTTGGTTTGATGAGAGTTAGTGAAAATGAGAACCTAATTAGGATATAATATATCATATAATGTTCTCTTTCAGAACCTGTCCATCAGAACCTGAAATCGTCAAGATGACATGGTGGAGACATCCTTCTACAGGTAATTGGTCTTTTTCTAGCTGTTACACAGAGTTTATGGAGGATGACATTTGCCTGTTTGTCCAGACCCTCCGATGTAGGCTTTCAAATGAAACCTCTTGACTTTTTCCACGTTTCGTTACAGCTTTATTCTAAAATTGATTAAAATGTTTTTTCCCCCCTCATCAATGTACACACAATACACCATAATGACAAAGCAAAACCAGGTTTTTACACATTTTTGCAAATGGATTCAAAATAAAAAACGGAAATATCACATTTATATAAGTATTCAGAACGTTTACTCAGTACTTTGTTGAAGCACCTTTGTCAGCAATTACAGCATAGAGTTTTCTTGGGTATGACACTACAAGCTTGGCACACCTGCATTTGGGGTGTTTCTCCCATTCTTCTCTGCAGATCCTCGCAAGCTCTGTCAGGTTTGATGGGGAGCATCACTGCACAGCTATCTTCAGGTCTCTCCAGAGATGTTAGATCGGGTTCAAGTCCGGGCTCTGGCTGGGCAACTCAAGGACATTGTCCCGAAGCCTCTTCTGTACTGTATTGGCTGTGTGCTTAGGGTCGTTGTCCTGTTGGAAGATGAACCTTCACCCCAGTCTGAGGTCATGAGCGCTCTGGAGCAGGTTTTCATCAATGATCTCTCTCTACTTTGCTCCGTTCATCTTTGCCTCGATCTTAACTAGTCTCCCAGTCCCTGCCACTGAAAAACATCCCCACAGCATGATGCTTCCATCACCATGCTTCACCGTAGGGATGGTGCCAAGTTTCCTCCAGACGTGACGCTTAACATTCCGGCCAAAGAGTTCAATCTTGGTTTAATCAGACAGGAGAATCTTGTTTCTTATGGTCTGACAGTCCTTTAGGTGCATTTTGGCAAACTCCAAGTGTGCTGCCATGTGCCTTTTACTGAGGAGTGGCTCTAGGAGGAGTCTTGGTGGTTCCAAACGTCTTCAATTTAAGAATGATGGAGGCCATTGCAATCTTGGGGACCTTCAATGCTGCAGACATTTTTTGGTACCCTTCCCCAGATCTGTGCCTCGACACAATCCTGTCTCGGAGCTCTGTGGACAATTCCTTCGACCTCATGGCTTGGTTATTTCTCTAACATGCACTGTCAACTGTGGGACCTTATATAGACAGGTGTGTTCCTTTCCAAATCTAATTGAATTTACTACAGGTGGACTCCAATCAAGTTGTAGAAACATCTCAAGGATGATCAATGGAAACCGGATGCACCTGAGCTCAATTTCGAGTCTCATAGCAAAGAGTCTGAATACTTTTGTAAATAAGGTATTTCTGTTATTTATTTTTAATACATTTGAGAGAAAAAAAATCTAAAAACCGGTGTTCGCTTTGTCATTATGGGGTATTGTGTGTAGATTGATGAGCAAAAACATTAATTTAATCCATTTTAGAATAAGGCTGTAATTTAACAAAATGTGAAACATATCATGGGGTCTGAATACTTTCCAAATGCACTGTATACCTATTATTAAGTTTCCATTGTCCTGAAGTGGTGATATCCGTGGAAGTACTGTACAAGTCTAGCTCTATAGTCAGACTCTTTGACTGTGACTTTGCGTTTCTATTAAGTGAATTAGCTCACCATTTCTAGGGTTTTGGGTCAAGGATGTTTCATGTCTAATTCAGTCAAGGGATTATATCGTTATTTTACAATTATTACAATTATATAGCCATAATTCAGAGGATCGTCCTTTCATTCTCTCAGCTCTTTCAATCGTTCATTCTGTCAATATTTCATTCTGTTCTTTCTCTGGCTTAACATAACACCTCCTACAGTGTGTCTAATCATCAGATCATGAGTCATGACTCTTGATGTATTTTGAGAGGGACTGGATGCTATTTAGCTCTGGCAATAAGAGCTATCTGAGCAATGTAGCTCCTGTGAGTACATGTCTACCAAGAAGGACAAGAGAGTAGTTACACTCTTAGAAATAAGGTGGTATCTAGAACCTAAAAGGGTTCTTCATTTGAACCCTTTTTGGTTCCCGGTAGAACCCTTTTGGATTCCATGTAAAGTCCTTTCTACATAGGGTCATACATGGAACCCAAAAGGTTTCACCATGGAACCCAAAAGGGCTCTGCCTGGAAACAAAAAGGGTTATCCTATGGGGACAGCTGAAGAACCCTTTTGGAACCCTTTTTTCTAAGAGTGTATGGTTTGGCTGAATGTAAACTGAATTCAAAAAGGCAGAGTGATTCATACAGTACACACACCCCCATGTTTCCCCTGCCTCTGCTCTCCTCAGATGTAAGACACATGACATCATTAAAAGGGAGCTCTCAACCTCAGTGTGGGTTCCTCGTGTGGGTAGACTGTGTGTGTGTGTTTGTTTGTGTGTGTCTGTGTGGGAGAGAGAATGAAGCCATCCAAAGCGCCAGACCCATTGGTCCATGTTCACTGTATGCGTGCCCTACTGGAGGCTCTCGTACTGGGATACGCTCACTCCCACATCAGGGTAGAGGCTGGGGCTGAGTGAGAGAGGGAGTGGGAAGAGAGGAGTGAGAGAGAGAGAAAGAGAGGAAAGAGCCGGAGGGAGTCAGTGGGAAGAGAGCTCTGCCCCACAGCATAGAGAGGGTGTTTTTAGGTATGGTACATGCACACACAAACACACACACACACACACAGATCAATCTAAATACAGTTGCTGCTGCTGAGTTACTTTAATTTTAGGATTTTGTCAAGATTAGCTCAAGACTGATCTGCTGTTTTGAAGTCTATAACATTGTACGTATGTTTCATACAGTTCTCCTGGTTTCAGTCTCATTGAAAAGTTCATATATGAATAATTTCATTCCAAAATACAATACTATACATTTTCTGAAATATTGGTCAATTAGCTTTTATTGTTTAAAGAAATGTTGATTGACATGGGGTTGTTTAATGACAGACATGTATTTGTTTAAAATCTAACGCTTGATGGTTTCATTTCAGAGAGACAAATAATCATGTCTTTTTTTGCAAAATGCTATATATCCGCCTCACTCTCAGAGAAATAAGAATACTGCTGTGTTTTACACAGTCAAATGTAACAAATAAATAGATTTTTAATAAAGAAATGTACAAATGATACATTGCATTTAAAAAAAAAAAAAAGATGATTCAATATAGTAATATTAGATCTGTATGTAAAACATTTACATTTTACATGTCAGTAATTTAGCAGATGCTTTTATCCAGAGTGACTTACATGACGTTTATTAATCTTAAGATAGCTAGGTGAGACAACCTCATATCACAGTCAAATATACAGGATACAAACATCCCATTCCAGCTTAACAATGGATACAAAGCATTTTGCAACAACAACAACAAAAATCTATGAATTAAAAATCTGAGAAAAGTCATATTTTACACACATATGAAGGTACCCATAAGCCCAAAATACACAGCTGTGAAAAATTGGAAATAAACTCTTTAAAACAAACTCTTTAAAATCTATAAAACATAGATACAGTACATATTCAGCAGAGGGTTTCTCACCCTACTTTCTCTGTCTCCTCTCCTCTCAGATAGTAGGCTGCAGCTCAGACACTCTTGGCAGAATCGTCTCATATTGACTTTACCCTGCCTTCTATATGAGTTCTCTGTGTTCCCCAGGAAAAAAAATGAACAGAAAGCCCAGTACAGCATTCCCATATGGTCCTCTACTGACTAGATGTATTACACACACACACACACACGTGCAAACACGTACACATGAAAGTAAGCATGCACATACACACACATATACATACCTACGGTCATACACGCACACACACATGCACGCACGCACACACAAACACACACAACCATTAGTCATCGTCTGTAGTAGTGGTCATATGGTGTATAAGTCATAGTAAGGTGGGAGGAATAGAACAGAGAAACAGACAGATGCGTTGTCCTGATCTTTCTCCAACACAGCTTTAGTCATACTGGATGTGACTGTGTGAAAGAAAGTGGCTTGGGCTCAAAACACGCTCCCTAGTGGTCTCTCTGGTGAATTGCAATGTGTGTGGCAAATAACAAAACATTAAAAAACGCTGACCTGGACTGTGTTAATTAGGCGGAGGTATAAAGTACTTAAGTAAAAGTACTTTAAAGTACTACTTAAGTCGTTTTTTGGGGTATCTGTACTTTACTTTACTATTTATATTTTTGACAACTTTTACTTCACTACATTTCTAAAGAAAACAATGTACTTTCTACTCCATACATTTTCCCTGACACCCAAAAGTACTCATTACATTTTGAATGCTTAGCAGGACAGGAAAATGGTCCAATTCCCACACTTATCAAGAGAACATCCCTGGTCATCCCTACTACCTAATCTGGCGTATTCACTAAACACAAATGCTTAGTTTGTTATTTATGTTTTAAGGTTGTAGTGTGCCCCTGGCTATCCGTAAATAAGAAAAGCAAGAAAATTGCTTCGTTTAATATAATGTGAAATTATTTATACTTTTACTTGTACTTTTGATACTTAAGCATATTTTAGCAATTACATTTACTTTTGATACTTCAGTATATTTAAACAGAAATACTTTTAGACTTTTACTCAAGTAGTATTTTACTGGGTGACTTTCACTTTTACTTGACTCATTCTCTATTAAGCTATCTTTACTTTTACTCAAGTATGACAATTATGTACTTTTTCCACCACTGTCATCAGGCCATATGATGGAAAACGTTTTGCAATGGAAAATCAAAATTAGCATTACTGGACAAATCCAGGTAGTCCCTCCCTGTTTCAGTCCGTTTTCTTCTGTTTAGTGCCTAATGAACATGACCCTGTATTACATGAGACTAAATGTACTGTGCTGTAAAGTGGCTTTGTTTCAAAATACATATCGTAATTATATTGTAAAGGAAAACATTGTGTAATCAGAGACAAAACATGAAGGCAGACAGACACAAAG
This sequence comes from Oncorhynchus mykiss, assembly GCF_057628025.1. Taxonomy (NCBI): domain Eukaryota; kingdom Metazoa; phylum Chordata; class Actinopteri; order Salmoniformes; family Salmonidae; genus Oncorhynchus; species Oncorhynchus mykiss. The sequence goes on along the minus strand of NC_143043.1, from coordinate 12,137,889 downwards.
TGGCGACTGGTCCAGAAGTCCAGTCCTCAGACCCCTCGGTCACATGCAATGGCATGAGCCAGCGGACAATACAAGACAACCAGGAAGTCTGAGGGAGGGAGAGACCACTCTGACACTGGGGGGGTCCTGAATTAGGGACACACACACAGCTCCCGGATTCCCCTGAGGGAAACAGGAAGTGAGACGGAGAGAGACAGGCGTGCGCTGCAGGAAGTAGACCCTGTGTCATTCCATCTCTGAACAGCTGTGAAAAGAGTCCCTCTTCTCTCTCTCTCTATCTCTCTCATCCCCTGCCCTCTCCACCACCTTTATTACCCCCAATGGATTCATAGTGCATTTCCAGGAACCTGAAATGACTGCTCAGTGTAGTGTACTGTGCATAGTAACCCTTGACCTCAGCTCTTTGTCCAGCTGCTGAGAATGGTACAGTATGTGGTTCTCCAGGAGACACCCGGGGCGTGAGTCCACAAGTCTGGCCAGAGGCAGGGCGTCACTCCTGGGGGAAGTGGTGGTTAAATGTGGGGTGTGGAGGGTGTGGATAGGGGTAAGGGAAGGTTAGGTATTGAAGGAGGCGTGGGGTGAGGAGGGGTAGGTATGGGTGCGAACAGGGAGAGCGGCTGGAGGAAGAGCGAGAGGAAGCCGTTGGAGGGAGGGGTGTGTGTGTGACAGAGAGAGAGAGAGAGAGAGAGCAGGAAACCCTGCTTGGTGTGGCGGAGGAGAATGGAATGTTTAAAAAGAACACACTTCGTCTGAAAATGTCCAGGATGAGGGCGTCTGCTCGTGCCGCTGTGCGTGTGTCTGTGTGGGAGGATGTGACACTCATGTTGACTTGGCCACTCACAGGATATATGAAGAGGAGCGTGACCAAACAAGGGATCAGAGAGGGAAGTGTGCATATAGGTAGACGAGAGAGTGAGAGAGTGAGTGAGTGAGTGAGAAAGAGAGAGAAACCATGGGTGGAATGGGGCACTAAAAGTGAGAGTGAGTCAGAGAGAGAAGAAGAAGAGAAAGAGAGACGCCATCAGCTTCATTTCCTCTGACACCTTTCTCCTACAAAGGAAAGGGGAAAAGGAAGAGAGGAGGAAAGGAGAATGAGGGGAAGGGAAGGGACGGGACAGGGCTGGGCTGCAGAAGCAGACTAGCAGGCTCCTTTAAAAGAGTCTCTGTGTTGTCACACACACACACACCTTAGGGGCACCACCCAACACCCACATATACACACACTCTGCCACCTTTAATCAACCTCCCACACAGTGTATAATACCCACAAACACTTCCTCCATCTACAGAGCCACACATACAAACCTGGAGAACACCACCCACAACCTGTAAACATGTTCCAGTAATGTTTACTGTAAATTACTGTCAGGGCAGTAGCCAGTAGGTTACTGTAAATGTACAGTAATTTACAGTAGATTTACAGGACCTTTACTGAAACACAGTAAAGTGCATTACTGGAAACACTTCCAGTGCATTACTGGAAGCACAGTGGTAAACGTTGTAGATTTACAGTGCAGGCAGCTAGTGCCAACGACGGGCAGTATTTCTGTTACATGTATTTGATATAGATATTTCAATAGTTTTAATAGCTATTTTATCATTTGTATTTCACTGGCTTGAATTACAATGCATGTATTTTTAAACAGTTTAACAAGAATATATTTAGTATTTTCTTATACAAATATGAACTTGCAAGTAGCTCGCTTAACTACAACAATATTCTCGGTAATGGGAACATAATCTTTTTACTTGCTATGACTGTGACATGTTCTTGTTAATCTTCCTAAGGATCCATCCCTTTTTTCAATTTTCGCCTAAAATGACGTACCCAAATCTAACTGCCTGTAGCTCAGGACCGGAAGCAAGGATATGCATATTCTTGATACCATTTGAAAGGAAACACTTTGAATGTTGTGGAAATGTGAAATGAATGTGGGAGAATATAACACATTAGATCTGGTAAAATATAATACAAAGAAAAAACCAACCATTTTTTATACCATCATCTTTGAAACGCAAGAGAAAGGCCATAATGTATTATTCCAGCCCAGGTTCAATTTAGATTCTGTCCACTAGATGGCAGCAGTGTATGTGCCACGTTTTCAGACTGATCCAATTAATCATTGTATTTCTGTTCAAAATGTTGTATCAAGACTACCCAAATGTGCCTAATTGGTTTATTAATAACTTTTCAATTTCATAACTGTGCACTCGCCTCAAAAAATAGCATGGTATTATTTCACTGTAATAGCTACTGTAAATTGGACAGTGCAGTTAGCTTAACAAGAATTTAAGCTTTCTGCCAATATCAGATATGTCTATGTCCTGGGAAATGCTCTTGTTACTTACAACCTCATGCTAATCGCATTAGCCTACGTTAGCTCAATCGCCCCGTGGGTGGGACACCGATCTGTAGAGATCCTTAATGCACTGACTGTAAGTCTCTCTGGATAAGCACATTTGCTAAATGACCAAAATGTAGATGTGAAAATGAACACTGGCAAAGTACACTGCTGGATATTATTCCAATGAGCTCCGCCCCCAAACCAAATTTAATCAAAACAGTTTGAGGGCAGAGCTCATTAGAATAATACCCAGCAGCTGGTGTTGGGACCGGAAAAACCTGGGGTTGGTGCTGTGGACCTGGTGTACAGTAAAGGTTTAAGGTCAATCTTTTTTCTTTTTTTTTCAAAACTCAATACATGTCAAAGTTTCTAATCAAATTTAGTTAAACTTAAACATTTATAAACAATAAATAATCAATCCAATTTAAGTTAAATCCAAAGAAAAACAAACACATATTACCAAGAAACAAACACAAAAGCATTATTTCAAATAAGTAAAGGTTTAAGACTTAATGTCACTCTGATCTATCCCCTACACATTCAATTATTGGGGCACTACTACCACACATCAGTTCAATTGGTACAGCATTCTCAGTAAAGGGTAAAACAAGGTTGTCCACTATCAGCATATCTATTAAGTATGGCCATCAAAATGTTAGCTATTAAAGTCAGATCCAACAATAATATTAAGGAGCTAGAAATCCAGCGCTTAAAACCAAAGTTGTCATTGTACACTGACGCTTCATGTTTTCTTTTAAATCCACAATCCCTGCACAGCCTCATAGAGGACCTCGATCATTTCTAACCTCTCTGGATAAAAATCTAATTATGATAAATGCGTCATATTACGTATTGGATCTCTAAAAACTTTTACATTACCGTGTAGCTTACCAATAAAATGGTCCGACGGTGAAATAGACAATCTCCAAAATATTGCAATTTTTTAAAACAAGCAATAGAAAGCTGGTTGCGATTTCAGTTTAATCCACCAGAAAAAAATGAACAAATATTATGGTTAAATATAAAATATACTAATTTATTTAAAAAAATCTTTGTAAATGACATCATAAATAGGACTGGTGGAGTTGTTACACATGCAGTTAACAAAAATATATGGAAATGTCTGCTCTATCCAAAATTATAACCAACTTATTGCAGAAAATAACATTAAACATTAATATTGTTGTTGGTTTTTATTTGGGGGGGGGGGGGGGGGGTAAAATTTGTATAATATTTGTAGAATGTTTTTGTAGAATGTTATATTTCCAACCATTCCTGAACCTGTGACCAAAAACAAGCTCCCTACTTTATGGGCAGTACCAAAACAAGTGATCTTATGATTCTGTCTCTTTGCAGCAAAATATACTGAGCTGGGATGGTTGTATCCCCCATATATTTATGTATATAATTGCAACATTTACTTGGAGCTAACTCTGTAAATAGCACTGCTGGGTGATTTGAAAAGTCATAGTCAATCAAATAATAATATCTTTAATTTACAATTATCTTTAATTTACAATTTTTTAGAAACTATTAGAATAGAAAGGTTTAGAACGTTTTATGAAACATCACAACACAGTGGAAAAATATATGGCAGCTAAAAATGATAACTGGATGGTCTTCAGAGATAGATGGGAGGGGTTGAGGGGAGCTGAAGGCTGGGACTGGATGGTCTTCAGAGATAGATGGGAGGGGTTGAGGGTAGCTGAAGGCTGGGACTGGATGGTCTTCAGAGAGAGATGGGAGGGGTTGAGGGTAGCTGAAGGCGGGGACTGGATGGTCTTCAGAGATAGATGGGAGGGGTTGAGGGTAGCTGAAGGCGGGGACTGGATGGTCTTCAGAGAGAGATGGGAGAGGTTGAGGGTAGCTGAAGGCGGGGACTGGATGGTCTTCAGAGAGAGATGGGAGAGGTTGAGGGTAGCTGAAGGCGGGGACTGGATGGTCTTCAGAGAGAGATGGGAGGGGTTGAGGGTAGCCAAAGTCTGGTGCTTAAAACAAACAAAGATGACTAATGTAAAACATACTGTCTGTGAAATGTCCATTAGTTTACTCCAATTAGGGGAGGGGTGATAGGGTTAGGGGAAAACAATAAAGAATAATAATCTAAATCTAAAAAATCTAAAAAATTATATATTGTTTAAATAACATGTATTTACAAATAAAAACATATATTGGGATTGGAAATTATGCAGATAATTACATTGATAGAAGCCACAATCTATTTGCAGTATTAAAGCTGATCTTCCCCCTAAAATATAAATCTAACAATAAATAATTAATCCAACTTAAGTTAATCATAAAACAAAAAAAGCACCAAAAATAATTAATTTAACTAAGTAAAGGTTTAAGACTTATATCACTCTGATCTGTTTCCTGTACACATCAAATTGTTAGTTCTCTACTACCACATATCACCTCAATTGTTACAGCATTCTCAGTAAGGTGTGCAACAAATATAGCCACTTACAAGGCATGCCTCAAAATATGTTAATGAGCCAGAGATTTATTCCCCACCCACAATGCACCATAATTCACAGTATGCTGCTATAAATAGACAGCAAATCAGGTAATGAAGTGCTTTACTGTAAAATGGTATTATAAAATACATTTTACAGCATTGTAGGGTAATGCCATTGAGCCCCCATAATGCATTGCTCTTTACAGTACTGAACTGTAATATAGAATAACAGTAGCTAACTGTAGATTTTTGCTGTAAATGTACAACAATTTGTTACAGCGCACACATCCACATCAAACACACCACCCACAGCACACCAAACACTCCCAACATATCAATTCCTTTTGCTTTATATACAGGGGTTGACAATTACTACTACAAGTAGCATTATTATAATAAAGTACTACTACTACTTCCACTACTACTACTACTACCTCAGCAGTCAAAACTGATTGAAATAAGGTTTCTAGTTCTGATCTTAAGCTGCTTTTAATGACGTCACCTCAACCTCAACCTTCGGGGATGTATATAAAGTGTAATATTGGGATGCAAACTCAAAATGGATTACATTTCAACTCTATATTTGACTTGGTACAGGAGTCTTCTTTTTAATTATTATCCCAGAACCGTGTGTGAGGTGTACACTTTCGTTTCAAAGTAGATTTGTTTAAGACTACCAAGGAACACTCTGTGTGAACCTGATTTAGCCCACTGTGGTAAAAGGTTAAAAGAGCAGGGCAGACAGCCCACACACCCACACCCCAGGAGGGCAGTGGGGTAGAATGTAAAACAAGCGGGGCTATCTGGAGAGAGATAAGACGTGAAGTTATGCCTTGACAGCGTGACTATGACATCACGGCTGCGTCTCTCACTCTCCCTCTGTCCCTAGGCTAGACGACACCACCGGCCTAATATAGCCATCAACATTGCTGCCAGACAGACACACAACCAGGAACAGGGGGCTAGTCTGGCATGCACTCTGGCATGTGTGTGTGTGTGTGTGTGTGTGTGTGTGACGTCTCCGTTACATCAGGCGACGCCGCAGTCCAGCTGACTGAGACATTCCAACATGGCTGTAGAAGAATATCTTATTTAGAGATTAGTGTATGTGTGTGAGTGAGTGATTGCGTGCGTGCGTGGTCATGGGGTCATTGTCACCATAGGCTAAATGTATCCTCTGTGACGTGATGCCACTAGGTTATTGATTGTGTGTTTTGCTATAATGCTGCTTTAACTGTCCATTTCCATACAGTCTGGGGTTTCTGAAATGTATGGACATAGTAGATAATTCAATAAGACATATTACAGGGGCATTTTCAGTGAAGTGTTTTTTTAAATTACCATTATTATACTTCTTTACATTGTGTTATATAGATTCATGTGGTTGACTTTAAACGTCTGTGGTAATATATACACTGATTTATTTATTTACATTTGAAAATCATTTAAACTCAGCTGAATGTATTTGTCTGAATCGTCTGATGTTTGGTTTAATTATATTAATGTTGTGTCATATTTATCCCATATTATTTAATGGTGTGACAGGCAGGGTAAAGGCAGGGGGGAAACTAAATTGAATGAATTACCAAATTAAAAACAGAAAGTAATTAACATAAATTATACATTAACCATATGAAAGAAGTTATTTTTCGCTCACGACACTTACATTAATTTAAATATTATTTGTTGATGAGATATTTCTCAAATGCCAATTAGGTCAACTGTAAAAACAAGTGTTTAAGAATTGAACGCAAAACGAAACACTTTTCTGTAACACTTTTTAAACGCATCAAGGCATTTAGAATTTAAATGAAAACGCGTCATAGTGTTTAGTAAACACCAGAACATGTTGATTCACTATAACACTTTTTAAACGCATCAAGGCATTTAGAATTTAAATGAAAACGCGTCATAGTGTTTAGTAAACACCAGAACATGTTGATTCACCATAACACTTTTTAAACACATCAAGGCATTTAGAATTTAAATGAAAACGCGTCATAGTGTTTAGTAAACACCAGAACATGTTGATTCACCATAACACTTTTTAAACACATCAAGGCATTTAGAATTTAAATGAAAACGCGTCATAGTGTTTAGTAAACACCAGAACATGTTTATTCACCATAACACTTTTTAAACACATGAACACGTTTATTCAGCACAAGGCATTTAGGTTTTAACGCTACTGTACGGTGTAAAGCTGTGTTTGCATATTTCCCAACATGCCTTTCGAGTGAAAATGAGAGACACCCGCCCATGATTGTGTATGTTAGTGACAGAGACATCCTTGTTTCATTCTAAAAATAATTATCACTGAGGTTTTCACCAAGTGAAAGTTTAGGGGAATGTGTATTGAATGAAGTTATAGGTTTATCATCCTCCCCATAGTTGTTTGAAAATCCTGGGTCATGAGCTATGTCAGACCTGCAAGTCACAATGAACTGGTTTGTAACTAACTAGTTCCTAGCGGAATCCAGCCAAATGGAGGACACACCATAAATTGGACTGCTTGGACCCATAGCCTGCACTCAGAATGACTGCTATGGTAAAGATTTAATAAACAAGACTACCTAAACCTTATAAACTGGAACAGCCATCTCAGTATTCTAAATATCAACCTGCTACAAAGCATACTGGGAAATATGATAATGAGGCCCCTCCCACATCCTTTTCTCTCTGAGTGACGATAGGAAAGTAAACACTGGTGTCTAAAATCTGAACACAAATCTGAGATACATTGTGTTCTCCTGGTTGGAAACTGAGTGGAAAAAGCTGCCTGTCATGTTTAACCTTGCATTCTAAACAACTGTGTTTAAGATGAGAACACTTATTGGCTAATCATAATGCCTAATGTTTAAGTTTTAAATACTGATGCTCAGGTTATAAATGTGTCAGATTTCATGGTTTTAGAGTGTATATTTTGAAAACGCATTACACTACTTGTTAATCATTTAGCTTCAGCCCTCTTAAATTGCAATAAGAATTGAAATATTCTTAGAGCGGTGGTTCACTGGGCAGGTTCTCTCTCCCTCTCTATCTCTACCTTTTCACGAGGTCAGTTACCCGTTGAGGCGCTGTGGGGCCAGCCGGCAGTATTCCCAGGGTGCTGGGCTGTTGGGGTTCACACCTTTTACTCTTCAGGAATCTCTGGAATTCCCAGCTTCATTTCCACTGCGAGGCGGGAGCACCAATTGCCATTGTGTGTGTGCGTGTTAGGGTGTGTGGTGATATGAAAGACCCCGCCTGTGTGTGTTGAAATACATAGTACTACGCCCGTACATCCACCCAGAGAAGAAGCAGGGAGTACTCTCCGTGTGAGACCACAATAGAGTGACTCACACACACACACACACACACAGCGTTATCAGGGTAATTTCTGACACTGCTGCTCAGTGATTGTTCGGTATTGCCTTATTGTATTGCATCGCTATAAACATATGAATGTATTTACAGTAGGTGACTTTGAATACATCCATTGCTTGACATACAATTTGGGTCATTAAAGACCGTATTGATTTGAATGAATATTATGTCAAAATGCTTGATTGCGATGTATAATGCATTTACAGTACATATGTAGGATCTTAATTTGAACCAAACTTTTTTTGTTCAGAATTTTGCAAACTTGTAGTCTATTCACGTGTTTAAAAGACTTCTAAAGGTAGTAATTTCCACTTTAAAATGTCAGACTTGATTTCCCCTAACGAAAAAAGTATCACCCCCTACAAAAAAATTCCATTAATTAAAGTCCACATAATAATGAACTTTTCCTGTTGATGCAGGATTATTTTCCTGCTGTAGCAAGATGGCTCAAATTAAGATCCTACATCCTTTATTTATAATGAATTCACTCATCAAATTAGTCTTACATTTTTATGAAGCTGATATATCGCTAAATTAATTTCAAAGTCACTGCACATATTCATTTATATTTTATGTATTTTATATTTAACAAATATTTTATATTTAATAATATTTTAAAACATATTTTACCCTAATATTTAGACTTTTCCAGAACAAGGAATTGCATAACTGTAATTTACTAATTTACTTAAATGTACATTTTAAATAATTGTTTTTAAACTCACCTAAGGGGAAACAAAGGTGAATTGAATTGTACAAACGTTTCTTTCAACTAGCGTAATCAGCAATCCATATAATTTTTAATATTTAATTGTAATTTTCAACAATTAATTGAATTATTTTTAAAATTAATTACACAAATTAATTGTATACATATTTTACAATTTTCTGTTAAGAATTTGAACAATTTATTTAGCTGTCTAGAATTATTACACTAAAAATGTACTTACACACCTGAAGAAAGCAAACTATTATTTTAAGAAAACACATGTTAAGTAAAATACCAAGAATAAGATTCTCTGACATTGCAGTCATTACCTCCCCATTATGCCTTTCTAGTGAAGGTAATTCCAGCTGTTTGTCCCCAAGTTCCAGAGTCCTTTTGCCAGTCATGGCTCTGAGTCATGCTAGCTAAACCACACTAACGCTAGCTAGCTACCAGAGCTGAGAGCCACTATTGAACACTGTGAGAGACTTTACAGAGAGCAGTAGTTTCTCTGTGCTGCTGACACATGGCAAGCTGTGATTCATACACACACACACACCCACCCCACCCTCTGTACGTTCTGTAGTAACTGGGTTTCCTAGAGCCCCACCCAACCACTATGCATTATGTAGTAACTGGGTCATAATAAGAATTTTATACTGGCCCCCAAAAAATCCATCATTTCAAATGTATATTATATTCATAATTTGGCATCATTAACATTTCCTAATTTACCTACTTCAGTCATTTTGATTTCCTACTTCAGTCAATTTGATTTCCTACTTCAGTCATTTTGATTCCCTACTTCAGTCATTTTGATTTCCTACTTCAGTCATTTTGATTTCCTACTTCAGTCATTTTGATTCCCTACTTCAGTCATTTTGATTCCCTACTTCCGTCATTTTGATTCCCTACTTCAGTCATTTTGATTCCCTACTTCAGTCATTTTGATTTCCTACTTCAGTCATTTTGATTCCCTACTTCAGTCATTTTGATTCCCTACTTCAGTCGTTTTGATTTCCTACTTCAGTCATTGTCTTTTGAAAGCCACAAGAGTACCTACAGTGGTATAACGGTGTCTTTACATAGCTACAGACTCCAGCTCCATGAACTTGCAAAGGTTTTAGTAGCCAGAAAAGCAGTGTGGGTAATACAGGTCTATGCTCAATGGGACTCACGCTGTCCATTTAAAATAATTATGAATGGACTGTGTCAGCCCCAGACGTTTCTCCCACATCCCATACTACTATGACTGGTTGTGTATGTATGTACTTTTCTATTTTTGTATCCGTATGCGTGCGTGTTCATGCTGTACCACTCACGCACGTGTGTATTGTGTGTGTGCACGTGCACATATGTGTGTGTACACAAGCGTGGTAGTCTTAACAGAAGACCATATAGAGCGTAGTTTGGGTGCAGCTCTGGGATGAGTCACATGCCCTCCTCTGACTAAGTTTCCAGCTATGTGATTCTGGGAGAAGGCTCAGCCCCATCCGAACCCTAGCCCAAACTAACCACTGGGGAAGAGAGGGGTAGGAGGAGGACAGGGAGGGAAGGGTGTTGTAGTCAGGAGGAAGAGGATACGAAGGGCTAAGGTAAGGCAGGGAACACCCAGTGGTGAGGGGTAGGGTCTGAGAGGAAAGGAGGGTAGGGCTGGGCTGGGCTAGGACCAGTCGGCAGGTAGGGTATGGAGAGATGGGGCAGGGGTTGAAAGTAAGACATTTAGGTATAGGTTAAACTAGGGAGTAAGGACGGGAAGAGTGTGGGGGTTGGAAACTTTTAACATTAAAACAGAACGTTTGTAACTTTTAACATTAAAACGACTTCATACAAGGAGTGTCATACTGCACACGCACTGTTCTGATCAGGTGTCTCTATACATCTGCTGATTGGTTGAGCTACCAGCGTGATCAGGGATTTGTATTGGAGTGGCAGTTTCTGAGCCTCTTCCTGTACTCTTGGTAACAGAGTAAGGAAAGTTATGGTTGTGAGAAGGTTATATGGAGGTGAGTACTGGCAGATGACAATGTTTTTTCTTTCTCTGTCGTTCTCTCTACTGGACATCCAAGCTTCTGTCTTGTACATGTCATCAGTGCTGTGGTGTCTGATAACTCAGCTTATCCTCCTATTTCTCAGGTGTCTCAGAGGAGATCGACTGTAAGTCCAGGTACTTTCTCTGTGGTGTAGACTAGATACAGTTCAGCGGGACCACTGCGATGGGATAGAAGCGGAGGGGTCCAGTTTTTGCCTATGAGAGACATTTGGGATATACAGGACTCTCACTGTTTGTTTCAATCAATCATTCAATCAATCAATCAACATATCAATGTGTACATCTCGCTGTTGATAGCGATACTAGAATCTTTGTGTTCAGGGCTGCCTGTCGTTTCCCTATTTTACAGGCTTTTCTACAGACGCCCGACACTTTGGTAGGGGAGTTTCCTGCTTTTAAAGACCCGAGGCGAACACACACACACACACACGCGCACACACACACACGCGCACGCACACGCGCGCACACACACACACACACACACACACACACACACACACACACACACACACACACACACACACACACACACACACACACACACATACACATACACACACACACACACAGAAAGACAGTACACTACTGAAGCTGCCTCTGCCCGACATTTCTTTCCTCTCCCCTCATCCTCTCTCCTCCTCTCCTCTCTCCCTTCCTTTCTTTTTTTCTGAATGGGTGTCCTCTCTCTAACCTCTCAATTGAGAGGAGTGTAACCGGACAATGCCCTTCACAGAGATAGGCTCCGCCCCTTTCAGCCAGGCTCATAAGACTATAAGAGCACAGAGACTCGGCTCGGAGTGTGTGTAACAGAGAGTGTGTGTGTCTGTCTGCGTCAGAGGGACGGAGGGAGAAGGAGAGCAGGGGAGCCAGAGAGGGAGAGAAAGAGAGGGAGGTAGGCACAGAAAGAGAGGAGGACAGAGAGAGAGAAGGACTGAGGGAGAAGGAGAGTCTTAGTGCTGTGTAACATATGATAGTAGTTTCTCTCGGCAGGGCCGAGCTGTGAGAGTGTGGTCGGCAGCGGCGTCTCGAGTGTGCTGGGAAAGCACCTTTATCCCAGAGGGACTCATACACACAGAGAGAGAGAGAGAGAGAGAGAGAAAGAGAGAGTGTGTGTCGGCTTCAGCACAGCACTGCGCTGTCACTTTAAGCCTGTTACTGATTACACTCAGTTACACAGAATGCAACTGGAGTAGAAAAAAAGACTGACAGAGAAAGAAAGAAAGAGATCTAAACCAAATTCAAAAGAATCCGTCCTTAGTTTCACAGAAACTGTGAAGTTGTGGAAGGGTGAGAGACAATTATCGCTCTCGCTCTTTTCTCTTTCTCTCTCTCTCTCTCTCTCTCTCTCTCTCTCTCTCTCTCTCTCTCTCTCTCTATTCCTGAGAGTGGCAAACTGGAGGGGAACCCCAGATGATCTGCCAGGGAGAGAGCGGGGGCAGAGAAAAAAGAGGAGGAAGAAGAGGGAAACAGACAAACAGAGACAGTGAGAGTCATAGAGAATGAGAAGGGGACCTTTCAAACCTGGTAAGAGGCTCCCAGACGTCAGGAGGAAATGCTCCGAGAGGGTAAGTGAAAAAAAATAGAAATCGCAGCTAACACTGCTGCTTCTGATGGATGTCATATGGTCCACGTTAAGGCTGAGAAAACGCTCACAGATCCTCCGTAGTTAGACCAAACTAGAGGAACACAGAGAAGCAGAGTTGTTGGAATCAGAAGACACAGATTCTTATTGAATAGAAATATACACTGCATTTAGAAAACAGTGACATCTTTGTGACAGAGATCCTCTCTCTAACTGTGAGGCCTGTAAGAATAGGAAGACGTGGGGCATCTTTTGGGATTGATATTTGTGTGAGGTACTTTAGCTGAATGCTAAGTGATAGATTGACTGTAATGTATTAGTGCTGCTATGTATTAAATGGGGTTTACTACTGACAGTGTTACGTCATAGTTTGTCTATACTAGTGTCATAGCAAATAGCTCATTCACTGTTACATAGTCATAGCGCACAGCTTGGTCATCGTTGGAATGATCCGGATACAGCTGTATGAGAGAGCTATAGCTCTTCTGCAGTCTCCAAATGCGAGTTCTTTAAATGAGCTGCAAATAGTACATGTGATATTGTATAGGGCAAACTTTATTTTTCATCATTAGGATAACAGTTATATTATGTGTCTGTAGTCTATTTTATCTCTTCAGTCGTTGATTTGTTCTGTTGGGTTGATACCATATCTCAGAGGGAATAGTAATGTAATATCATTTCCTGTCTATGCGTTCCCCCTCAGCCTCTGTCGTACTGTCTCCCCCGTAAACTTGGGTAATGGTACAGTCCACTCCTTGTACCCAATGGCAGAAGGCATAAATGAACTCCGAGCACAAAGGATAGGGGGATGCGTTGTAGAAGGGGAAGTGAATGTATACTATATCCTACCACATGCGGAACTCAGTGCTGTTTCTTTATGAATGGGCAGTCTGAGTGCACGATCTGATTGGTTGAGAGAAGAGAATCATTTCTGAATGGACAGCAGGGTGCAATCACCGGTGTTTAGAGTAACCTTCTGCGGTTGCCTTTCTCTCCCCCGGTTACCAGCTGTCCCAAAGGTTGTGTGTGTGTGCGCGTGTTTGCATATGTATGTGTGTGCGTGTTTGCGTATGTGTGTGTGCGTGTCTGCGTATGTGTGTGTCCAGGTTAGTATTTTAAGGTTTAATGTCCATCAGGCAATGATATGGTTTGATTTGATTCTGTATTTATTTACTCAATTGGGTTCATAACATACAAATGTTGTGTGGTGAAACTTCCCTTAGAGTTAGGCACTACTTCTGGTCCTTCTCTCTGGGGTGTGACAGGTCTGTAATTGTAGTGGCATACTAACCTAATTACTTTAGTGCTGCTCATACCGAAACAAATGGAAACAAACGTGAACAATGGCCATCCTAAAATTAGATCTCAAGGCTACCTGCCATAGACATGGGATCCCTCAGAGGGCACGTGTGTGTGTGTGTGTGTGTGTGTGTGTGTGTGTGTGTGTGTGTGTGTGTGTGTGTGTGTGTGTGTGTGTGTGTGTGTGTGTGTGTGTGTGTGTGTGTCTGTGTCTGTGTGTGTGTGTGTGTCTGTGTGTCTGTGTGTCTGTGTGTGTGTGTGTGTGTGTGTGTGTGTGTGTGTGTGTGTGTGTGTGTGTGTGTGTGTGTGTGTGTGTGTGTCTGTGTGTCTGTGTGTGTGTGTGTGTGTCTGTGTCTGTGTGTGCATGGCCAAGGAATGTGCTTCCAGACAGCCCCTGCATGCTAGTCCCTCTACACTCCCTCCCACACACTCACACACCCTTTCTCTTTGTTTTACTGCAGTACAATGATATCCAATCCTATGGCTCCACCTCAGATAGCTCTGGTTCTCACTCTGGGAACTCACCCTCCCAGTCCAACTGTCTGGCCAACAGTCACACTCATACTATCTGCGTGTGGATAGTAAAACAAGGACAATTTGGACAAGTGGGGACATTATTTTAAGCTCAGGGGTTAGGTTTAGGGTTAGAGTTTGGGTTCAGATTAGGGTTAGGGTTAGGCGTTTGGGGTTAAGGTTAGGGTTAGATTGAGGGTGACGGTTAGGGAAAATAGGATTTTGAATGGGAATGAATTGTTTGGTTCCCACAAGGATAGTAAAACAAATGTGTGTGTGTGTGTGTGTGTGTGTGTGTGTGAGGGTGAGGGTGATAAAAGTCAGCCATTAACTTTGTGAATTGTGTTTGTATCTGCATATCTGTGCTTATCGTGCCTGCGTTTCTAGACTGTGTGATAAGCATGCTATTGTCGGTAAGATGCGTCGCCGGTATCTAGATGGTTGAGATAAAATTCTCAGAGGTAGATAATGTTGGAATCTGCCCTCTATCTTAATCCAATACCCATGCACTCTCACCTGTCCTTCTTGGCAAAGTCTGGCAGATGAACATCTTTCCATGGCAGAGTATTTTGGTGGTAAAAGTAGGGTTGAATAATGTGAGGTCATCAGTTCACCGTGCAGTGAGTGTGTTGGCGGGATCTTTAATCATGTCACTAGCCGAGGTCAGTTTATTTAACTAGAGCAAACCCATTGAACTCCACTCTATCCCGTTCCTTTTTGCATGAGCTGATTTCGCTTTGTTTATACAACAATGGAGCCACTCTCACTGGAAGTCTGTCATTCGCAGAGAAAGGAGTTCAGGCTTAACTGCATAACTTAGACGTCACAGGAGCAGCTCGCTGCGTTTGGTTTGATGTCACCACACTCAAGTGTGCGTGTGTTTGTGTTTGTATGCGCTCGAGGGGGCGGAGCCTGTGTGCATTCAGGTACGATAGGTTCCAACGGTTCTCCACACACCCATCTGGTACGGTGTGTGTCCCTATGCCCATATATGGCGGTAGCTTCCCCTACCTGGTGCCTAACCGAGAGTGCATTGAATTCTAATAAGTCGGGGTGCCGGAAAGAGACCCTAGAGCGGAAGCACGTCATGAAACAGCTGGATGAACGAGCAAGACCTGAGATCTGTGTTTGAAGGAGATATTTCTTTCCTACTGTAATCAGCTGAAGAGATGACTCACAGGGTACATAAGTTATTCAGATGGGAGCCAGTAATGAGTGTTATAGTGGAACTCTTTATCTACTGCTGACTACACTCACAAGAGATTGGATACGTAGAAAACAGAAAAACAGGGATTTTCCTGGCTGATATTGCTACTATGGGAACTCTCATCAAGAAATGTATGGTGAGATGCCAATCAGCTGTTCAGGTTAGAATTCAGTAAGCTAAAAGTTCAAGGGAAGTAGAACGTGTATCTGACCTTAGAGAGAGTTCACCTTCTAAAAGGTGCCTGAAAGAGTGGCTTTACATCATTTATTATTTTCAACACATTTTCCACCCATTGGAACAATCCTTACATTCATCCATTGGAACAATCATTACAGTAGGACAATACTTACATGGCAAGGGAGATACTGTGATCAAGAAGGTAGGAAGAGGGCGAGGTTCAGCTATTGCACTCTGGCTGTGCAGATCCCTGCAAATTCAACAAATGGGGCAGTGTAATGCTATAGGACTGATGCATGGAGCCAGTAACCCTAAAGCAGCTAGGGAGAGAGACACACATCCAACTCAGCTCCACAGGATCTAGGGATCTTGGACCATCATCCATCCAGCTCTCCCTCTCCCTCTCCCACTCTCTCTCTCTCTCCCACTCTCTCGCTCTCTCTCTCTCTCCCACTCTCTCGCTCTCTCTCTCTCCCACTCTCTCTCTCTCTCTCTCTCTCTCCCACTCTCTCTCTCTCTCTCTCTCTCTCTCTCTCTCTCTCTCTCTCTGGATTTGGGACAAGAGAGAGGTTGCCAATCCTTCATAAAGACACTACACCAGGGAGCTCCCCTTTCCTCCTCTCTCTAGATCCTCTCCTCGCCCTGCCAGTCCTTTCCCATCTGTCCAGCCTTTTGGAAGGTCCCACAGACACCCCTCTCTGGGCTAGGGACATGAATGGGTCTGGGACTGGGGTATTGGACTGGTACGGGGTTACAGGGATGGGGCTGAAATAGCTTCTGGAGCTGGGCCTTTAGTTGTAGGCTCCAGGACCACTGTTTGGCCAAGCCAACACCCAGATGAACCATTCAGGGTCCCCTTTCACTTTCAAACTGTTACATCTGCTCTGCTTTACGCTAATAAAGCAGATGCTGTATTAGAAAGAGAGGAAATGAGAGGGGTGGGGGGGTTGGGTACTGTATCTAGAACAATTGAAATTGGGAACATTGTGGTAAACGGGATGGCAGGGACATTCAACGTTCCGTGACCTTCATGTCTCCACAGACCAGAAAATGGCTTCCCTCTCTCTGGTTGGACTGTTCTGCAGATCCGGCCGAACCAATCTGACCCTCCAGATCTGTCCCGGCGGAATGTTGGAGCTGAGTATCTGATTGGCCGATGCTCTGATGGAATTACATGCTAATTGTTGGAAAGTTGGTGCTGAAAGAGGACCAGTTGGTGAGAGTGCTGTAGACTAAGGGTTGGTTATGGATATTGTTCATCTCTCATGTGAATTGAATTTAGTGGAAAAGCAACCTGAACTCATACTGCCTTGTCTTGGCCTCCAAGCTGATGATAAGTAATAACGAACATGGCCTGTCCTCCCAACACACACCCACAAACACACCCAACTTACACATCCTACAGACACACACCCACACACACATGCCCACATACTGTATACTTCAGTAAACGCCAACACCCACACACATCCACACATACATAATACCCAACTGCCACCCAATAACACACACACATATACACACGGTGGTGGTTGCCCCATGCTTTGAGGCCAGGCAGGGTAATGATTAAGTTCCTCTTGGCTCCTCTTACTGTGTGTGTGTGTGTGTGTGTGTGTGTGTGTGTGTGTGTGTGTGTGTGTGTGTGTGTGTGTGTGTGTGTGTGTGTGTGTGTGTGTGTGTTTGCCTGCGTGTGTGTTTGCCTGCGTGTGTGTTTGCCTGCGTGTGTGTGTGTGTTTGGCTGCGTGTGTGTGTGTTTGCCTGCATGTGTGTGTGTGTGTGTGCGTGCGTGTGTGTGTGTGTGCGTGCGTGCGTGGATGTGGTCAGGCCCAGTCATCTCCCAGGCAGCTAGGAGGAAACCCACATCAACTGAAACATGCACCGCACTCCAGGAATAGCCTTACGCTTATATATACACACACACAGCCCTGGTCTCAACCCTTCTTTATCTCTCGTCACAATGTTTTATATTATGTTCTGTATAAACTTATGTGCCTATTACAGCTTGTATTTGGATGCTTGCTGGCTTGAAGGGTTGTTGATTTTCTAACCTACTGTATCTATAAATCAAACGGTATTTTGTCAGTGGAGTTTGGACTAGTGTACATCAGTGTGAACAGAAAAGGATTTCCCTTCTAAAGATTGTCTTTTCCACTTTGACATTTCAGACTTGATTTACCCTAACAAAAATGTTTCAACCCCTATAGAATTTCTAGGAATTATAATCCACATAGTAATTCACATTTCCTGTTGCTGCAGGGTTATTGTCCTGCTGTAGCGAACTGGCTCAAATGAAGATCCTACGTATGTAGTGTCCCTCTCAACCGTAAGGCTTTGGGCTTCACTGGAAACAGCCATTTACATACACTTGACCACTTCTGATAGGCCACAATGGCAGCATCACATGGAAACACGCCCACACAGCATTATCAAAGGATGGAAAGAAGCAGATAAGATAGAAGGATGGAGAGTGGAACATACTATATCACCGTATCACTGATCATGTAAGTCTAACTGGTTTAGGTATGTTACCATTACACACACAAACGCAGTCACACAATACTCACGTTTTAATGTTTTCACTGGGTTTGCTAATCTCGGTTTACCCAGAACTAAATTCTCACGCAGTTGGTAAGCTGCTCGATTAAGTTCTGTGTCCATACGCGTTAAGAGAAGAGAGGAAGAGATACTAGAACAAGGAGCGAAACCGGAACGAGGAGCTCCACCCTCACTTTTTGACCGTTACAGGCCAAATGTCCCCTCCCTTTCCGAAACTCGGAAGATGCTAACAACTGCGAAATCCGGATTTGTTCGAAAAACCAGTGATGAAAAAAACAAACAAACACTGGAACTACTGTTGCTCGTTATCCCACACATCCCATTCCTTCCCCGCAGATTCTACCGTACCAGTTATGTTGTGGTAGATCTGTCCACGAGAGATTACAGGTTTACCGACACTGTAAGTCTTCATCAAGTTAGGATCAGAAGTGAAACATGAACCCCTGTCACTGACCTGTTGCATTGTGTGTGTTATAGGTGTCAGAGCAGTCCTGAGTGTACCAAGCCACAGTCACCAGGGTGACTCACAACAGCACTGTGCTGTCAGCAGCCCTGCTGACCTTCAACTACCTCTAGACATCAGCTATCCTCGTTCTAGCATCTGTCTACAGGTAAGACACTGTATTTCAGCCCTCCTAAGTCCTATAGCAACAGCTATATGCTGTATTTCAGCCCTCCTAAGTCCTATAGCAACAGCTAAATGCTGTATTTCTCTTCCAATCAGCAAGCTCTCCGGGGACTGGGCATGCTCAGTAGCAGGGTCAGGGTCAAAATAATGTTCTCTTCCTGAATTTAAAAAGAACTGAACATAATTAAAATGACTGAATTGACCCCAGTCCTGCTTTGTAGCTCAGTGGCACCCTCCTGCTTGCTTGCTTGCGCAAGTCATGGATTGATTGATTGACAACAGTTGTGTTTTTCCCTCCCCTCCTCTTTCATTCCCTTCTCTCTCTCTCTCTCTGGAATGTACCGGGTCCTTCTCAATTCATTCATGTGGATCCAGGAAGCGCGTTCCTCCCCACAGCCCCAGGCCATGCTCCAAACACATACAGTACATAGTCCACTGCCCAGTAGTCACTATTGGCCATGCTAAAAAGTACAGAAGTGACAATATCATCAGAAGTTTGGCTCATCCCATTGCCTAGTTGATCTAGTGATCTCACTGCCACCATGTCCGACTGATGTGCCACACTACTTTCCTCTCTACAGCAGTCATCACCAATGTCAGCCCTGCATCACATACTCAACCCACTCACCAACTCTCTTTCTCTGGCTCTCAGTCAACACTGCAACTCCTACGTTGACATGGAACTTGACATGGGACTCAAACTCACTGAACACATTGAACTCTCAACACTAATGTCATCACCAGACAAAACACTCAGAGAGAGAGAGAGAGAGAGAGAGAGACTTGGAGTCAAGTGAGCATCAGCTGGTTGAGTAGAGTACTAGACTGCTGTGTTTGATCAGTATGGTCATACGGCTTCAGGTATGCAGAGGCAAAATTGGACAGGGGACAAGAGGGAGAGCCCATCCTCCATCTGTCCATACTCCCCTAGATTCCCCTCTTTCCTCCATCTTTTCACACAGTATGCATCATTCCATCTCTCCCTCTCCATGTTCTGATCTGCCTCTCCATTTGTTCATCCATCTCTCAATATCTCTCTCCTCTTTACTCTCCTTCACTCCATTCCTTCCCATGTCCTCTCCTCTTCTTTCCTCCCTCCCCCACTTCGATTAGGTATTTGAGTTTTCGCTAGAGGAAATGATGTATGATATTTACAGTAAATAACTGCCATGATAATCTCACACAGATTTGTCCCCATATGACTTATTTTTTACGGTATTCGGGGAGGGAAAGCTGATCCTAGATCCGTAGTAAAGTTTGTGTCTAATGGTTCAGGTTAGGATTTGGAGAGGGTAAGCTGATCAGTGCCTAGAGCAAAGTGCTTAAAGGAAACTTCTCCCTAAAAGAGAATGCAAGTGTGGCATCAGAGTCACTGTGGAGCTGACATGGCAGTGCCTGCTGCCTCCAGTTGCCCAAGGCCTAATGGGAAAGAATGTCAGGAATCTGAAACTGATCATGCCATGCTTAGAGATAGCTATAGAGAGATAATTATCATATCCTTCCCTCCCCTCACCCCATCCTCTCTGTCTGGTCTGTCTCTCCCTCGTCACCCTTCTCCTCTCCCTTCCCCCTCTCCTCTCACCCCATCCTCTCTCCTTGTTTCTTCTCCTCCCTCCCCTTTCCTTCTCCTCTCACTTAAGAGCTGCAGTCAATGTTGCCTTATGATTTCTTACCCAATAATGACCGTCTCTTTCTCCCACTTTCTCTCTTTCTCTCTCTAACCAGAATGGACCCAATTATCATATGAGGATGACGACCATGATGAAGGCAATGCAATTTCATCAATGTGGATCCTTTATCTATATCTGCAGCCCATTCCCTCTATCTAACCCCCCCCCCCCCCCCTCCCGCCCTGACGGACAGCCTGTATTTGTGTGTGGGTCAATTGCTCAGTAGGCAGTGTAGATCCTGTGTAATTATCAGCAGCTACATCTGGCTACTGGGTCTCTGAACACACGCCACTGCCCGCTTCCTACCTCCGGCCTGGAGGTACATCCCATTACCAACTGATTGGCTAATTGCACATTCAATTTCTCTCTGGTTGTCTAGTATGTTATCATATGGGCTGTTACATCTCATGACAGCACAGGACGCTCTCTATGCCTATGCTTGTCATTTCAACAAAAAAAATCGGAATATTTTTTTCTCTCTCTTCTCCTCTCAATTATCTTCTCCCTCCGCACCGTCCTTGGCGAGAACCATTCAAACTCTTCTTGCTATTCTTCTCTGAATTGTGCTGTTTTCTAAAAGAGAGAAAAGAGAATTGACGAGACAGAAAAAAAGCGAGCCAGAGTTGAAGGAAATGTCAAACGTGTCAGGCACAATAGCACAGAGCCTTTAAGAGAGGAGAACATTGTTTACAATGCGATGCCTGCAGTTTCCATAGAAATATGTCTATAGAGAACAGGCAAGATGAAATGTCACATTCTCTCTATGATCACTCAGTCAGAGACAGTGTGCGCGTGGGCGTGTGTGTGTGTGTGTGACAGCTGACGAGACATCTTTGCTTGGTCCTGGACCTAGCATACAATGTAGATTTCTGTGTGGTTTAAGCTACAGCTACATTGTCTGCTGGGTTTCAGGCTGGCAACAAAAGCAGCCTTCAACAGCTGAATGATTCAAGAACTCAACGAATCAACTCTTCAAGAACTCAACGAATCAACTCTTCAAGAACTCAACGAATCCACTCTTCAAGAACTCAACGAGGTAAGTTCACATTCATTCCGCCACTGTGTCAAATGTTCCACCCTAAAATACAATGAAATGTCTTATCTTTTAATAAACATGTAGAAAAGTATATGGTTGTGCGACTGGTTTTTCATATGAAAGTGTAAAGTGTTTTCAGTAAAATGTAAGTGTTATTTTAAAGGGAAATATCACATTGGGGAAAAAACTATATTTGTCTTGACAGTGACATCAGTGGAGTATGGTTAGAGTACAAACAGAGCTGGGACCAGCTGGAGAGAATCTGGATGGAGTCTGCAGGGGAAATGTATTTCTCTAGAAATAATTTGTATTTAGAATAAATACCTGTATATAACAACTCAAAGCCAAACACATACTGATACTTAACATGTCTAGCCACTGCTGTTTAAATAGTCCCTTATTCCCTTAAAAAACACATGAATTTCACATGTGAACACGTGATCCTCAGGTGCTCATGTGATTTAAGGTGAAGTTAATGACACCACACGTGACAACATTTGAGCACATGTGAAAGCCCAGGTGTCATATGTTCTTTAAAATATTTTACTTTAAAAGGCATCATTTACCTGATTACATTTAAACAGTCACGATCCCCTGCAGGTTTTGTCTAGTTCCCGGTTTGTTCCAGGGACGTCCCCAAGGACATTTTTAGAACGTTCTGTCACGGTCCCCTGCAGGTTTTGTCTAGTTCCCGTTTTTTTCCAGGGACGTCCCCAAGGACGCTTTTAGGACGATCTCTGAACATTGTGTTACAATAAGTTCCTGTGTTTTTACAGCAAAATGAAGGTGTTAATGGACAGTATACTGCTATAAACTGATTACTTGGGACTCAACCTCACTTGGGATTTATACTTTCAACCTCTTGGCTGCTAGCTGCCTGAAGTTCCTGCTGCTCCACCAGGTCTGTGGACACAATGGAGATTCACAATATATTTATTGCCAAGAATAGATTTCTGCACTTTGACTTAGGTTGCAGTAAAAATAAAGTCAAAATGTACAGCAACTTTAAGGTGTTATTTTTATAAAATTACATTATGCTGCTGTATTCTGATTTCAGTTACTGTAAAATTGTCTGTAATTTTGTACTGTGACCACAATTGTAACTCAGCTTTAAAGATGCACAATGCAGAAATCGCTCCACCATTTCCTGGTTGCTCAAATTCTAATAGTTTGCCTGATTTCAGCTTATGTGACGTAACAAGCAAGTATAGTGTATAGTGACAATCGTTGTACCATCTAAACCGCTGTGAAATATATTTCCCATAACACACCATAATGTGTTTGAAGCTGGTGTACAAAACCAAAAGACGCAAGAACGAAAACTAAGAATGGGAAGCATAGAAATAGCGCACATTGAACAGATCTACCGCTTCTTAGACTTGCTTTCAATGAAAATGACAGACCTATAACACACATTTCTACCTGAATTTGGTCAAGTCGCCCCCCCCAAAAAAATATTGCAACTTTAAATGGGATTTGAGCTCATGAACTCTTGGTCGCTAGCAGCCTGAAATGTCCTGCTACAGTGCAGCTACACCACCAGATCTGTGAACATGAAAGAGATACTGTATGATCACAGACATTGGCAAGAATGCATTTCTGCACTTCTGCACGTTATTGAAAGCTGCACAGAATCAAGTAAATAATGTCCAATTATCACCACCAACAACCACAACATAGAGTATACATTTACGCCTTTGGGATTTGAACCTGCAACCTCTTGGTTGGGGCGCAGTCAATGTTTCTGCAGTGCCACTAAGTTTATACTTATTGCTTGGAACATACAGTATATTAACACAAAAAATAAAGGTATGGCTAGGGTACACTACAGTGTTGTTTCCTGGGTTACAAAAAGGTCAAAGGTACACTTCACTGGTACATACACTACATGACCAAAAGTATGTGGACACCTGCTAGCCAAACATCTCATTCCAAAACCATGCCATTAAAATGGAGTTGGTCCCCCCTTTGTTGCTATAACAGCCTCCATTCTTCTGGGAAGGCTTTCCACTAGATGTTGGAACATTGCTGCGGGGACTTGCTTTCATTTAGCCACAAGAGTGGCATTAGTGAGGTCGGGCACTGATGTTGGGCGCTTAGGCCTGGCTCGCAGTCGGTGTTCCAATTCATCCCAAAGGTGTTCAATGTCATTGAGGTCAAAGCTCTAAGCAAGCCAATCGAGTTCTTCCACACCGATCTCAACAAACCATTTCTGTATGGACCTCGCTTTGTGCACAGGAGCGTTGTCATGCTGAAACAGGAAAGGGCCTTCCCCAAACTCTTGCCACAAAGTTGGAAGCACAGAATCATCTAGAATGTCATGCTGTGGCGTTAATATTTCCCTTCACTGGAACTAAGGGGCCTAGCCCGAACCATGAAAACCAGCCCCAGACCATTATTCCTCCTCCACCAAACTTTACAGCTGGCAGGTAGCATTCTCCTGGCATCCGCCAAATCCATATTCGTCCGTCAGACTGTCAGATGGCGAAGCATGATTCATCAATCCAGAGAGCGCATTTCCACTGCTCCAGAGTCCAATGGCAGCAAGCTTTACAAGACTCCCGCTGTCGCTTGGCATTGTGCATGGTGATCTTAGGCTTGTGTGCGGCTGCTCAGCCATGAAAACCCATTTCATGAAGCTCTCGTCAAACAGTTCTTGTGCTGACGTTGCTTCCAGAGGCAGTTTGGAACTCGTTAGTGAGTGTTGCAACCGAGGACAGACAATTTTTACACGCTATGCACTTCAGTGGACCTGTTCTTCGAGCTTGTGTGGCCTACCACTTTGTGGCTGAGCCGTTGTTGCTCCTAGACGTTTTCACAATAATAGGATTTACAGTTGACTGTGACAGCTCTAGTTTGGCAGAAATTTAACGAACTGACTTGTTGGAAATATGGCATCTATAACGGTGTCACGTTGAAAGTCATTGAGCTCTTCAGTAAGGCCATTTTACTGCCAGTGTTTGTATATGGAGATTGTATGGCTGTGTACTCGATTGTATACACCTGTCAACAATGTATGTTGTTGAAATAGCCAAATCCATTCATTTGAAGGGGTGTCCACATACTTTTGTATATATAGTGTATATGAACGCACATTGTACAGTTCGGTACCTTATAGGTTTAATGGGACATTTTTCGACCCAATATTTTGAATATAGGTACGATCATCACTGTGCTTTGGTATGTGGGGGCAATGTACTGGTGGGGCTCATAGCATATTTGGGGCCGTGGTCAAATAAATGTATATTTGTGCCAACCAACAGTGGAAGTGTTGTAGCAGTTTAAATGTTTGATGGTTATGACAACGCAAGTGTTATGTTCTTCAAATGTTCTAATGTTCTTCAAATGTTCTGTGTCAGTAATGAGCTGCACTGTGAAGATGTTATTGTGCATTTTCCAGTAACTTAATGGCAACTTGTTGCAATGAATTTGTAATTCCTTAACTGGAAACTACTTGTCAGTAAGTTATTGTAAAAGTCATAATAACTTACCTACAGGGCACTTGCTGCCACTAGCAATTCTTGCCAGTAACCTACTGTGCTGTCAATAACTGTTCTGTTGACAACATGCACATCGCTTGCTAATTGGCAGCATATGATTGCAGCGGCAACCTATCAGCAGATTATAGGCATGGCTTTCAGCTAGATATTTTTGGTCGCCCATGAGAGGGAATGTTATACCAGTTCATATGCAGTCTGTTGTAGTCTGTACAGAAATATTTAGCGTGTGTATGGTTGGTTTTGCAGTCTTGTTAAAGGCTGCCGTAAGTGCATGTGACACGAAAGAGCCATGGAATATTTCATTTATAGTTAGTTATCACGTAATACTCACTTTCCTACTGGGCCATCAGGTCAGTGAGAGCGACATCAAAGCTGCAATAAGTTACTGTGGATTTTACAATAACTCACTTTCAGCTAGATGATAGTAAGTAATTGAAAATTAAACATTAACTCCCTGTGAACCAGCTGACATTAAGGTACTGGAAAATGCAAAGTAACCTCTTAACGGTACAGCTCTTGATTGTCACAAGTTCTTACAAAGATTGCAGAACAGTGTCAAAAGAGGTGCTCAACCTTCATCAAACATAACGATAAAACCACAACATTAGAACACTGGGTCCCAAAGGACCCCCCCCCCCTTCAAGCTAATGAGAATCCATTCTGACTGCAACATTCTAAGTGTAATTAATACATTTCATACAGTGGGAAGAAAAAGCATGTGAACCCTTTAAGATTACCTGGATTTCTGCATAAATTGGTCATAAAATAGACAAACACAGTCTGCTTAAACTAATAACACACGAACAATTATACTTTTTCATGTCTTTATTGAACACACCGTGGAAACATTCAGTGCAGGGTGGAAAAAGTATGTGAACCCTTGGATTTAATAACAGGTTGACCCTCCTTTGGCAGCAACAACCTCAACGAAACGTTTTCATGTAGTTACGGATCAGACCTGCACAATGGTCAGGAGGAATTTTGGACCATTCCTCTTTACAAAACTGTTTCAGGTTCACAATATTATTGGGATGTCTGCTGTGAACCACTCTCTTGAGGTCATGCCACAGCATCTCAATTGGGTTGAGGTCAAGACTAGCTGGGCCACTCCAGAAGGCGTATTTTCTTCTGTTCAAGCCATTCGGTTGTTGATTTACTTCTGTCTTTAGGGTCGTGGTCCTGCTGCATCAACTAACTTCTGTTGAGCTTCAATTGGTGAGCAGATAGCCTAACATTCTCCTGCAAAATGTCTTGATAACTTGGGAATTCATTTTTCCGTCGATGATAGCAAGCTGTCCAGGCCCTGATGCAGAAAGCAGCCCCAAACCATGCTCCCTCCACCATGGTTTACAGTTGGGATGAGGTTTTAATGTTGGTGTGCTGTGTCTTTTTTTCTCCACACGGTGTTGTGTGTTCCTTCCAAACAACACAACTTTAGTTTCATCTGTCCACAGAATATTTTGCAAGTAGCGGTGTGGAATATGCAGGTGCTCTTTTGCGAACTTCAGACGTGCAGCAATGTTTTTTTGGACAGCGGTGGCTTCTTCCGTGGTGTTCTCCCATGAACACCATTCTTGTTTAGTGTTTTACATATCGTAAACTCGTCAACAGAGATGTTAGCATCTTCCAGAGATTTCTGTAAGTATTTAGCTGACCCTCTAGGATTCTTCTTAACCTCCTTGAGCATTCTGCACTGTGCTCTTGCAGTCATCATTGCAGGACGGCCACTCCTAGGGATAGTAGCAACAGTGCAGAAATGTCTCCATTTATAGACAATTTGTCTTTACATGGACTGACTTTTAGAGATACTTTTGTACTTTTTGGTTCTTCTCAGGCAATGCTTCTTGTGAATAGCAAACTCACATTTTGTGACTGTTTTTTATGGGCCAGGGCAGCTCTAACCAACATCTCCAATCTCGTCTCATTGATTGGACTCCAGGTTAGTTGACTCCTGACTCCAATTAGCTTTTGGAGAAGTCATTCGCCTAGGGGTTCACAAACTTTTTCCAACCTACACTGTGAATGTTTAAATGATGTATTCAACATAGACAAGAAAAATACAATAATTGGTGTGTTATTAGTTTAAGCACACTATGTTTGTCTGTTGTTGTGATTTAGAAGAAGATCTGATCTAATTTTTTGTCAAATACATGCAGAAATCCAGGTACTTCCAAAGGGTTCACATACGTTTTCTTGCCAATGTACATGCTATCACA
Source organism: Oncorhynchus mykiss (assembly GCF_057628025.1). Classification (NCBI taxonomy): domain Eukaryota; kingdom Metazoa; phylum Chordata; class Actinopteri; order Salmoniformes; family Salmonidae; genus Oncorhynchus; species Oncorhynchus mykiss. Next base: position 12,110,577 of record NC_143043.1, on the reverse strand, counting down.
AAGGTAATCATGTGGTTGTGTTTATGAAGGCCTTGGGTTACGTTATAATATGATTTCATTTTTATTTCAAATAACACAATAGCATTTTCGTTAGTTTATGTTACACCAGGCTAAAAATTCAAGTGTTCATAAATTGTATGTGTGGAGTTGCTATAAAACAGATAGCATATGTGTTGGAACACGTTAACACCTTCTTTTTATAATTACAAAATTAAATAAATACTCCAATCACTTGTCCTAACACCTGAAACTACTCTTCGTAACTTTCACTCGCTTGACACATTGTGACATGCCTTTGCTTGGTTGTAGTGCATAATTGTCTCCGGTTCTCTCTTTATTGTGTCCCTGTTGTCTAATCATTCTTCAGCTCCTTCGTACATGCCTTTATTTAGCGCAGAGTGAGGGAGTTCCCTTCTCACTTTGTTCATGGTGATGTCCAGGCTTGTTTTCTTTGCAAGCAACTTGTTCACCAATGGCAGGGAGGTAAGGTTCCCGCAAGCCTCATCGCCAGCTTCTCTGACACTAGCCTGCCTGCTGCCCGATGTGGATCTTTTCCCAGATATTGAAAGCCGTTGAGCATGTACAATTACACACGCTCTCACTGTGTAGTCTACTCCAAGTAGACCAGAGTAAGTCACTTTACCCCTACCTACATGTACAAATCACCTCGACTAACCTGTACCCCCGCACATTGACTCGATACTGGTGCCCCCTGTATGTAGCCTCGTTATTGTTATTTTGTGTTATTTTTTTGTGTTACTTGCAAATATATTCTTAACTCTATTTCTTGAACTGCATTGTTGGTTAAGGACTTGGTAAGTAAGCATTTCACGGTCATGCACCTAATACCTGTTGTATTAGGTGCATGTGACAAATAACATTTGATTTGGATTTGATTTGAAAAGCCTGTTTGGATTCGGTGGACTGATATAGGGTGCATACCATTTTGACATTATAATTACAACAGATCAATACAATAAAATGGCCCGTACTGTTCTTCATTAACAATTGTTGATTGCATAATTATGCATTGTTCGCTTCCCCTCGCTCATCAACTCACCCACTTTCTCTCCATCATACTTTGTTTCATTCATTTAATCTGTTATATGTGTGAACTAAGTTTTGGTATATTTTGAGGCAATTATCGTGGTGATTATCAGCAGGGTACTGCACTTTCAACTGTTGAGGGAAGAAGGGGCAAAGGGGGAAAACAATTCAAAACAATGATATGCCCTCCGAACACTGGTTATAACTCCAGTTCTGTTTGTGATATTAAGATTCTAACACCAACAGTGTGTTATATAGATTTTTTTTAGGAAAAGTCAAGAACAGAGAGGGGTATGACTTTAAAAATGTCAGCAAAAATAATAACAATTCAGTTCATGAGTAGTGTTAAACTTGTACAACATTTCCACTGATGGTTGGCACAAATCCAACATATTTTATACGATGCCCACCAATATGCTAATGAGCCCTTGCCAACACATTGTCCCCACTTACATTTCTTATGCTGCTTTTGTAACCAAGTGTGAAGTGGGGATTTACCACATACGACTTAGAAAAATTCATTTGAATGGACCTTCAACTGGCCCTAATTATTAATGGGAAACTCATCTATCATCCTGAGCTCCCACTTCTCACACATGCTGACCTCTGACATCACCTACTAAGAAAATTACCTCGATAGCAGAATTTTCGTCTGTAACAACAAAACAAGCAATCTATTAAGGGTCCAATTGGCATGTAAATGCATCCAACTGGTACTTACAACTTCACAACTGGCAAATTCCCACCTCCCACATGGTTACGAACGCAGCTTTATATTGAATGCATTGGGTAGAAAATATACCATTACACTAGACTATCCGCACATATACTCTGAAAGGTACTGACCAGTACCATGAGTTCTTATACATTAGGTGTACCGTTTAACTTTTTGGTACAACAGGGAACAACACAATACCGTAACCATACTCTTATATGTGATTCCTTCAGGAAACTATGGGTATGTCGCACGGCACTACTTGAGATGAGAGGCATTTGCATATAAATGTAATTTTTTTAAACAAAATTAGTTTTGGGGCAGAAATGCCTTCTGGAACATGTCAACTTTCATGTGCCTTAAAACTTCTGTCTATAACATGAGCTGCTCAGTAAATGTAGGTCATCCTTTATAACGTGGTGTTTCTGAAAGATCCGAAGAACTGCAAAATGGTTGGTATCCACTTTCTGGAAGACGATCGTGCAATGCTGACTATCTCTGACTCTGAAAATGAATCAGACGATGATTTATCCCTGATTTAGGTAAAAAATATTTTCATTGAACCAGACATTGTACAGTAGAGTCTTCTGAAACGGCGATCAACAGTGTTGCTGTCACAGAAGAAGTTGATTGAGTTTTGAAACCAGTATAATGCCTAAGGAGGTGTAGCTAAGGAGATGGAGAAAATTCTGGTGTTTGATTGCAAATATACGGAGGGAGTCAAAAAGAGAACACACCGGCTGTTGTATAAAATAGCTGTGTCCGGATATTTTTTATTTCATTATTTTTATTTAACCTTTATTTAACTAGGCAAGTCAGTTAAGAACCAATTCTTATTTTACAATGACGGTCTACCCCAGCCAAACTCTCCCCTAACCTGGACAACGCTGGGACTTCCAATCACGACCGGTTGTGTTACAGCCCAGGATCAAACCAAGGTCTGTAGTGACACCTCTAGCACTAAAATGCAGTGCCTTAGACCGCTGCGCCACTTGGGAGCAGTAACAACAAACTAAGGGCATCTGTGACAGATACGGAAAAGTGTTCATCCATGTATACATTTTCAGATTTTTAATGTTCCTGATTTTGTCATTTTCATTGCAAGTTAAAGTGTACTGTTAGCTAGCTAGCTAACGTTAGCTGGCTGGCTCTCTAGCTAACATTATGTGTATGGTAATATTATTCTTATCTCAGAAATCCATTTGCATTACTAGTTATAGCCTAATGCTAGCTAGCTAGCTAACATTGAACATGGTTGGTTAGCTTTAGCTACCTGCAGATTCATGCATGGTAGTAACGTTATGAGTTGGGATTATGGTTAATTGTTTAGCTAGCTAGCTATCTAATGGTGACTAACCCCATTCCGTACAAATCTGCGCAACCGCGACATTCAAACGAGGCTGCAATGAAAACTAATGGGACTGTAGCGACTGTGTTGACATCAAATTCTGGGGTGTGAACTATGTTTCTATTCAAGCGTTGATTGACATGTTAATGGCTCTATAGTATTGGAGAAAAAACTGACCCCTCCGACGCTGTACGTTAAATTGTGTCGTGTCATGGCGTCACGTACGCATAAAGCAACTAATTCTGTCTTACAGCCTCTCTCCACCAGGTGTAGCACTTCTCTCACCGTTTAAAAACAAGAAAGGGACAGGGACAGGGTAAGGGGGGGATACCTAGTAATTTTTTGCGTCATCACTGCAAGCTATCATGACTCTCAAAAGCCGCTGTTAACTTAAGAAGATCACTTTAGCACCGCCCTAAAAACCAGATTCAAATTCGACACAAACCTTCCTAATATAAACTCTTTATAGTGTTTTATTCACATTTTAGAGATGATAAGGTGATAAGTTGGACAGATCGGAGTGAAAAAAGCCATTTCCCCACACGACATCTCTCCTTCTCACTACCACCCAATAGGTTTCGCTTCCCCACCCTCCATTTTTAAAAAGACCCGACGGAGCTCATTGCCTTCTTGAATCATGCAGAGATGGGCACCATGAAGGCCACGTCATTGATTTTGTTGGAAAGGGGAGAAATTGTGCTTTACAATGGTATTCATATTACAGTTGATCTGGCAGTGGTATGTTTTTTGGGTGACACGGACCAGCGCGATGTAAGTGAGTTAGTGAGTTAGTTCACGTTACATGTAATAAAAAAAGACTCCACTATATAAGTAACCATTTCACTGTACCGTTTAACACCTTCTGTATCCTGTGCATGTGACAAATAAACTGAGATGTTATTTGATATAGTGTGTGTTTGCCACCAACGGTAATGTGAAGAACAACATGACCTGCACCAAAGTCAAATTAGGGTAAAACGTTAGGCTAATGAGACAGCGTCCAAGTTCTAGAATTGTCCGGTAGAATGTCCTGCTTTTATTTAGTCACACACAAACGTTAACTATTTTCTGTAATCATCTTGCCATTAACTTGTAAATAATGATATTGTTGTGAGTTTATTTTCCTGTAATAATTAATACAAATGTGCAAAAGTTCAAATTAAAGGGTCATTATTTGAACTGGTTAGCTAACAAGCTATAGTTGAAAAACAAACCAAAACATTGTTTAGAAAGTTGCTTTTATAAATTCATTTTTATAAACTGATTGCTGGTGCTACAATACACCAGTTATGCTATTTTTGACCACCAAGCTGTTGATGTCATGCAGCCTGTCGTTTTGGTGTTTGTTCTCTTTCATAATAACAATGCCAAGTTTGAAGTCGGACGACAATAGAATGTTCATGATGTCACTTCGACAACTGTCTGTGTAGTATAAACCAGCTTTTAGTCTTGAAGTCTTTGGTTGTTTAGTACACTACCGTGCTCACTCTGTTTAGTACATAGCCTCACATGTGAATTGTTAAAGAGATGGGTGGGGTTAAGGCTTTAGAGGGTGTGAGTGTGAATGATGCTGAATGTAGACAAAGAAGAGCTCTCCTGTAGGTGTACCAAAACATTCAAGGGTCATTTTCTCAAAAGCGGAGTTGATCAACTTTCAAAAGAAGAATTATCTTTCCATTGTTCTTCAGCTGTACTACAATTTTCTAGCTCAGAGTCTCTGCTTTTATCCAATGTAAAACTGTTGCTACACAAGACCGATTCTAACCGGTTGGTCACATATTTGAGAGTGTGTGGATATGTATTCTTCGTAACAAATAACCATCTGGTGGCACTGCTGAGACATTAATGCACTCCAGACCAAAAGGTTACAAGTTCAAATCCAGAGAGAAGTTATGCACACTTGGGGATAGATTCAATCTGAGTTGGCATAGTAGTTTTTTTGGAGGTGGAACTGTGTTAGAGCTGTAAATCCACAAGCGGCTGCCAACATTATACCTAAAGTAGACATTGCCATTGGCTGCATGGAGCTGCATTAAGAAAAATCCCATGCAGCCTCAACCCGTACGGCGCACTTCCGTATCTGCGGTGAAAGGTGGCAGAGATAGTGGTATTTGTCAGACTATGAGACATCCCGAAAATCGGTCTTCTCACAAAATCGTCAGTAGCGTCCGAACTGTGTTCTTCGTTTTACTCTTACAACCCCCACAAGCATCTTGGGACTCGTCTGATATCGGTATATCAGATTTCCCAAACTTCTGTCTGTAGTTTCCGAACAGTTTGGGCGTTACACTCTGTGGAAAGGTGAGGCTCTCATGAACACGTCCATGTTGGTTGTTTTGCTCTAGGATGCCCATAGACCCCACAAGACTCATCTGAAGGTCCCCTGGAACCAATTGGAAAAGTTTATGGAATTATATAGGGAGACTTTTAAGTCCCAAAAATAAGCGGTTAAATACATGTAGAAAAAATAACATGCGTTTCCTGATATTTCTTATACAGTATCTCTCAGATATAGGACAGACACTTCCTTTCGATTTGTTTGGGGACTATCTGTTGTTCCATGTTTTGAATCTGTTATTCAATGTGTTTGTATGGGCTAATAGCATTCATGCCCCCCAAAAAATGTCATCAAATTATTACTTTATATATATTTTTTATACTTCAAGGAATCTTCAAATTCTAAAACAAATAGCAAAATGATCCTTGGAATGATCTTCTTAAAACAATTCCATGTACAGTGCATTCGGAAAATACCTTATTTACGTAAGTATTCAGACCCTTTGCTATGAGACTCGAAATTGAGCTTATCCTGTTTCCATTGAGATGTTTCTACAACTTGATTGGAGTCCACCTGTGGTACATTCAATTGATTGGACATGAATTGGAAAGGCACACACCTGTCTATATAAGGTCCCATAGTTGACAGTGCATGTCAAAGCAAAAACCAAGTCAGGAGGTCGAAGGAATTGACCGTAGAACTCCAAGACAGGATTGTGCCAAGACACAGATCTGGGGAAGGGTACCAAAACATTTCTGCAGCACTGAAGATCCCCAAGAACACAGTGGCCTCCATCATTCTTAAATGGAAGAAGTTTGAAACCACCAAGATTCTTCCTAGAGCTGGCTGCCCGGCCAAACTGAGCAATCGGGTAGAAGGGCCTTGGTAAGGGAGGTGACCAAAAACCCGATGGTCACTCTGACAGAGCTCCAGAGTTCCTCTGTGGACTTTCCGGAAGTAAAACCATCTCTGTAGCACTCCACCAATCAGGCCTTTGTGGTAGAGTGGCCAGACGAAAGTCACTTCTCAGTAAAAGTCACATTACAGCCTGCTTGGAGTTCACCAAAAGACAACTAAAGGACTCTCAGACCATGAGAAACAAGATTCTCTATTCTAATGAAACCAATATTGAACACTTTGGCCTGAATGCCAAGCGTCATGTCTGGAGTAAAAATCAAATCAAAGTTTATTTGTCACGTTCGCCAAATAGAACAGGTACACCTTACAGTGAAATGTTTACTTACAGGCTCTAACCTCTAAAAGTGCAAAAAAGGTATTAGGTGAACAATAGGTAAGTTAAGAAATAAAACAACAGTAAAAAGACAGTGAAAAATAACAGTAGTGAGGCTATATACAGTAGCAAGGCTATAAAAATAGCGAGGCTACATACAGACACCGGTTAGTCAGGCTGATTGAGGTAGTATGTACATGTAGATATGGTTAAAGTGAGTATGCATATATGATGAACAGAGTGTAGCAGTAGCGTAAAAGAAGGGTCGGCGGGTGGTGGGTGACGGGACACAATGCAGATAGCCCGGTTAGCCAATGTGCGGGAGCACTAGTTGGTCGGCTCAATTGAGGTAGTATGTACATGAATGTATAATTAAAGTGACTATGCATATTTGATAAAGAGAGAGTAGCAGCAGCGTAAAAGAGGAGTTGGGGGGGCACACAGTGCAAATAGTCTGGGTAGCCATTTGATTACCTGTTCAGGAGTAATATGGCTTGTTGGTAAAAACTGTTGAGAAGCCTTTTTGTCCTAGACTTGGCACTCCGGTACCACTTGCCATGCAGTAGTAGAGAGAACAGTCTATGATTGGGATGGCTGGGGTCTTTGACAATTTTTAAGTCCTTCCTCTGACACCGTCTGGTGTAGAGGTCCTGGATGGCAGGCAGCTTAGCCCCAGTGATGTACTGGGCCGTACACAATACCCTCTGTAGTGCCTTGCGGTCGGAGGCCGAGCAATTGCCGTACCAGGCAGTGATGCAACCAGTCAGGATGTTCTCGATGTTGCAGCTTTAGAACCTTTTGAGGATCTCAGGACCCACGCCAAATCTTTTTGGTTTCCTGAGGGGGAATAGGTTTTGTCGTGCCCTCTTCACGACTGTCTTGGTGTGTTTGGACCATTCTAGCTGGTTGTTAATGTGGACATCAAGGAACTTGAAGCGCTCAACCTGATCCACTACAGCCCCGTCGATAAGAATGGGGGAGTGCTCGGCCCTCCTTTTCCTATTGTCCACATCGTTTCCTTAGTCTTGGTTATGTTGAGGGATAGGTTGTTATTCTGGCACCACCCGGCCAGGTCTCTGACCTCCTCCCTCCAGGCTGTCTCGTCATTGTCGGTAATCAGGCCTACCACTGTTGTGTCTTTTGCAGACTTAATGATGGTGTTGGAGTCGTGCCTGGCCATGCAGTCGTGGGTGAACAGGGAGTACAGGAGGGGACTGAGCACGCACCCCTGTGGAGCTCCAGTGTTGAGGATCAGCGTGGCAGATGTGTTGCTACCTACCCTCACCACCTGGGGGCGGCCCGTCAGGAAGTCCAGGATCCAGTTGCAGAGGGAGGTGTTTAGTCCCAGGATCCTTAGCTTAGTGATGACCTTTGAGGGTACTATGGTGTTGAACGCTGAGCTGTAGTGAATGAATAGCATTCTCACATAAGTGTTCCTTTTATCCAGGTGGGAAAGGGCAGTGTGGAGTGCAATAGAGATTGCATCATCTGTGGATCTGTTTGGGCGGCATGCAAATTGGAGTGGGTCTAGGGTTTCTGGGATAATGGTGTTGATGTGAGCCATTACCAGCCTTTCAAATCACTTCATGGCTATGGACGTGAGTGCTACGGGTCTGTAGTCATTTAGGCAGGTTGCCTTTGTGTTCTTGGGCACAGGGACTATGGTGGTCTGCTTAACACATGTTGATATTACAGATGTGTGGTGTCAGGAAAATAACCTCACACTCAACGTCAACTAAACTAAGGAGATGATTGTGGACTTCAGGAAACAGCAGAGGGAACACCCCCCTATCCACATCGATGGAACAGTAGTGGAGAGGGTAGCAAGTTTTAAGTTCCTCGGCATACACATCACAGACAAACTGAATTGGTCCACTCACACAGACAGCATCGTGAAGAAGGTGCAGCAGCGCCTCTTCAACCTCAGGAGGCTGAAGAAATTCGTCTTGTCACCAAAAGCACTCACAAACTTCTACAGATGCACAATCGAGAGCATCCTGGCGGGCTGTATCACCGCCTGGTATGGCAACTGCACCGCCCTCAACCGTAAGGCTCTCCAGAGGGTAGTGAGGTCTGCACAACGCATCACCGGGGGCAAACTACCTGCCCTCCAGGACACCTACACCACCCGATGTCACAGGAAGGCCAAAAAGATCATCAAGGACATCAACCACCCGAGCCACTGCCTGTTCACCCCGCTATCATCCAGAAGGCGAGGTCAGTACAGGTGCATCAAAGCTGGGACCGAGAGACTGAAAAACAGCTTCTATCTCAAGGCCATCAGACTGTTAAACAGCCACCACTAACACTGAGTGGCTGCTGCCAACACACTGACACTGACTCAACTCCAGCCACTTTAATAATGGGAATTGATGGGAAATGATGTAAATATATCACTAGCCACTTTAAACAATGCTACCTTATATAATGTTACTTACCCTACATTATTCATCTCATATGCATACGTATATACTGTACTCTATATCATCGACTGTATCCTTATGTAATACATGTATCACTAGCCACTTTAAACTATGCCACTTTGTTTACATACTCATCTCATTTGTACATACTGTACTCGATACCATCTACTGTATCTTGCCTATGCTGCTCTGTACCATCACTCATTCATATATCCTTATGTACATATTCTTTATCCCCTTACACTGTGTACAAGACAGTAGTTTTGGAATTGTTAGTTAGATTACTTGTTATTACTGCATTGTCGGAACTAGAAGCACAAGCATTTCGCTACACTCGCATTAACATCTGCTAACCATGTGTATGTGACAAATAAACATTTGATTTGATTTGATTTGATTTGATTGGATTTGGCTCAGTCAGGGACATGTTGAAAATGTCAGTGAAGACACCTGCCAGTTGGTCAGCAACTGCTCGGAGCATACGTCCTGGTAGTCCGTCTGGCCCCGCAGCCTTGTGTATGTTGACCTATCTAAAGGTCTTACTCACGTCGGCTACGGAGAGTGTGATCACACAGTCATCCCGAACAGCTGATGCTCTCATGCTTGCCTCAGTGTTGCTTGCCTCAAAGCGAGCATAGGAGTGATTTAGCTCGTCTGGTAGGCTTGTGTCA